>NC_056725.1:811894988-812109988 GCF_019279795.1 Protopterus annectens | reverse complement strand
CTTTGGAATCTATCTGTCTCACCTCCATTAAATCAGTTTAGTTTTTAGCACAAACACCCTCTGCAGCACATTTGTCCACCTTTTGCAGTTGGTCTGAATGCAGTGTTTGTTCAAACTAGGTGACCTTGTTAGCGAATTTGTCCGTGTGATCCATAAACTTAGTATATTTCTACACATTCACCATAATTAAGTTCAATTTTATGTTGCTGTCTGAACCAGAGGAAGCTGGCTGCAGATTGCTGTATCCTGCAGTGGCAGGCAGCAGCTGGTTGACTACTTGTGGCCAAACATTATGCAGTGCCATCTTCTCTGTTGCTAACTTTCCTCCTTCACCTCTTCTCTGCTTATGATACCGCTGAATACCATGATTTGCAGTTTCTGACTCCATGACAACTTTCGAAATCAGCATACAGGATACAACAGAATTATTTTTCGGTTTCCACGACAGGGGAGGGACACCCCGTCAAACATGTTTCTATCACAGGATGTCTGCCGTCATTAAGCGGTGCCTTTCAAAGTCTGTGGCTCCATCCCGTCACAGCACTGTCACTATGTTATCTGGGACTTATACTTGTGTACCTGTCTCACACCTTCCAGCAAACTTCAGTCACACCCCACTGACACACTTCCCCTGCTAGTCCCTTTTAAGGGTGGACAAGTAGATCAGTCCTAGTGTCATTTATTTATTTATTTAATGTTTGTTTACCGGGAAAGTCCAACTTGGAACAAAGCCAATTTTCAACGGAGGCCTGGGGAGAAACACTGTAGATGCATGTTTTTGTAATGTGGGAGGAAACTGGTGCACCCAGAGGAAACCCACATGGATGCAAGGAGGACATGCAGACTCCACACAGAAGGCACCCAGCCGAGAATCGAACCAGAGAACCTCTTGCTGTGAGGCAAAAATGCAACTGCTGCACCACTGTACAGTCATTTCTCTTTATGTTATCTCTGAAGGAAGTCATTCTATGTCGTCTTTTCTTCATGTAACATTCTTGAGCAGGCCTACAATATTTGAATTCTGGCCTCTTCAGTCAGCATACCTGTCTGATTTGGGGCACAGTACAACCAGACAGACCTAGCCTCATAATATAGGCAGCTGCAGTGTCTGTGTGTTTGGGATCCCTTTGGCAAGTTTCCTCTCCACTTTCTCACTGAGCTTATTCAGTGTGTGTGTTCTCTCAGTATTTGGATTCCTTCTAGCAACAGAACTTGCTGATCCATCTCTATCCTAAAAAGGTCCTCCACTGAGACTCCTTCAGGCTTATGGATGCACTGACACAACATAGACCCTTGAATCAGCTTCTCTTCTTAAATACTCTGTCTCTCTCTATCTCCTTCTTTTCCTTCTGAGCTTGTCTAAGGGCCTCATGGTGTTTTTTTGCATCTTTACATGATCCTGTACCAGCTTCTGCTGTGCCTCTTTCTTTTCTGAATCAACAGTGACCTCTAATTGCTGACTAACCTTGACCTGATGTGCTTTCAAGTCCACCAGCAGCAATCTGCAGATGACATCAGGATATCACTGGAACAAGCAACTTAGCAAAATTTTTTTCCAACATTAATCATTTAATTGCTATGCTCCTTCCTTGGCTATGTATTACAATGAGAAGCCTTCTACAATTGTTAAAATTTGAGTACAAAAAATAGTAGGCATGATATGAAATTCTTTATTTTTTGTTACAGCATGAGTATAGAAGCTCAGTACATGTACATGTCACCTTTTCATGTACAACCTACTTATAAGAAATGAAAGGTTTGTATGATACTAAAATAAACTGGAATGAGGCTGGAATGACTAGAATGAATGTTTTTGTCTAATTACCCAGAACTGTGCTGAACAAGTGCCAGTCTCTCCTTTATGTACAAAATTGTCATGTACCTTTCAGAATAAAAGTCTGCATAAACCATGCTAATAAACTGAAACAGACTGAATTATAATGTCTGTAGTTTCTGTACTCTTTATATTGTCCATTGTTTCTGTACTCAGAATTGTTTACTCATTATACTGTTTGCAGTTTCAGTACTTGGAATTGTTCCTTCTGCACTTAGTCTCAAGTTTCTGTATCAAACTTCTGTGGACTTCACTGTTACAACTTTCTGTATATCGTTCTGAACTAACTTACAGATTTCTGTGTTTGAAGTAGCTCTATTAATAATACCAAAACCCTGTAAATTTCCTACAAATTCTACATGCTTTTTTTAACTTTGGTTCCTAAGCCTCATGCCATCTAAATAAGATCTGTTTGTACTCAATGTATTGCACATTCTGTTTCTTATGGTTGTTCATTTTTACTGAAACATTCCTTTCTATTGAAACTGCATTTAAAATGTAAAATACAAAATGAGATATAGGCCTACTTTAATATGGCTGCATTTCTATGCCTATGCAAAGAGGATACTGTATTTACTTATAAACTAACTACACTTAAGTGAAACCTAATGTTACAATTCCCTCTGAGGCCGCCAAAACAGGTGCCTATTTTTGCGCTTACTTTAAAATATGAAATATATATTACTAACTTTATGCAGGATTTATTAAAATATAACAATTGTCTCTGAAATTGCTAAATTGGGATTGCAAAGAATACTACTATAATGATTACCTGAATTAATATAGAATAGTGTGTCCTAATCTGGAGGGCGGCCACGGTGGTGCAGTGGTTAGCATTGCCGCCTCACAGCAAGAGTCCCACATCCCAAAGACATGCTTCAGGTGATAAAACTCCACTGCCAATCAATGTGCAGACAAGGTGATCCACGAAGAAGAAGTGTGTCCTAATCTGGAAAGTAAACGTAATTTTAATTTTGACCACTAGTGTAATTTAAACATTCATGGTCTGTTAATTATCTGAAAATCTTTTGAATTGAAGTTTTCTTATGAGTTAATTATACTGGGCAATTTTTGAACATGTCTTATTACTGATGTTAAATACTCTATGTAACTATATATAAACGCTCTTTTTACTTCTATATGTATTTTGAAGCAAGTAATAATGCCCAACAGGCTGTATGTTAATGTATAATTAATACCTGCCCAGTGGTGTTATGAGGCCTGACACTGCAGGCGGA
Organism: Protopterus annectens; assembly: GCF_019279795.1. Taxonomy (NCBI): domain Eukaryota; kingdom Metazoa; phylum Chordata; order Ceratodontiformes; family Protopteridae; genus Protopterus; species Protopterus annectens. The sequence goes on along the minus strand of NC_056725.1, from coordinate 812,106,916 downwards.
GGGCATCTACACCTCTGGAAGGGCATTATTTACACAGTAACACACACACACACTATGAAGGGCACTATTGCACTTAGAGAATAGTCTGTCTGTAAAATTGTGTTTTACCTAATTTTGTTATTGCCATATTATTTTTTTATATATTTTTGATGTAAAATAGTTCATCTCCTAATATTTCAAACTTGCTATACTATATGTAAATGGTGTTAGAGGAAGTATTTTACATCTAAATATAACATTTTCAAAAATGTCCAAATATTTACTTCATTTTTTGCTCCCTTACTCCTGAAATTTGTGGTTTGTTGGCAATCATTGAGGACTGAAGTCACTAAATAATGCCATACATTTGAGTTTCAGACTTTATTTCCTTCAGAAAATGCATACTAACACAAATCCTGTTATTCAAGCAACTTTCTAATTTTATAATAGCAATATTTAAAATCTGTTGGCTTTATCCAGAGTTCATGAGCTAAGATGTGGAGAGGTATGCAAATTTCTTAACTGCAACTGCTAGTGGTTGAATGATCTCACTCTCTGTTTCTGTCTCACACACACACACACACACACACACACACACGCACACACACACGCACACACGCACACACACGCACACACACACACACACACACACACACACACACAAACACACACACACACACACACACACACACACACACACACACACACACACACACACACATACACACACACACACACACACACACACACATATAGACTTTTCCTTCTTTTTTATGTTTCATTTACTTTTACACTCACTAAACAGCAAAAGTGCCGCTTAGCGAATGTAAAATAATAGCACAATTGGTCTCACTCTCACTTTCATGCATGCATACAATCACACACTCGCACAGCCATAAACACACACTTTTCTATTTTTTTTTATTTTATACTCACTAAACAGCAAAAGCACTGCTTAGAAAGTGTAAAATAATGGTGAAGCCGCGGACTTGTTTTTCAATGGGCATTACCTGTAGATTAACCCCCTGCATTCATTATCCAATTAGGGTAGTAATGCACAGGTCACCCATTCTCTAAGCATAATTATCATTTACTGTATTAACTTGTTTCTGCGAATTTTCAGCTAATCCTGTACATTTACCTTTTAAATCTCTATGTGCTGTGATAGATGTCTGCATTTTTAACTTGCGTCTTAAACATTCTGTAAGTATCTATGTGCTATAATTGTGGAATTACATTTACTAAAACCTATGCTTTGCTTTCTACATTTCACCTATGCATATTCCGGTCAGTGTTTTTTAACTTTCTGTCTAATGTGCAATAATTATTATTATTATGTAATATGGACTGTATTCTGTAACAAATTAAGAAATTAAGCCTGATCTGCCATGCCTTGTGTATATTTGCTAATTATTCTTTAAATAAATTATCTCAATAAGCCTGTTACAAATAATTCAGTCACTTTACCCTTAAAACTAATGACTGAATAGTGTGAGGTGTGATGTAATTCTGCAAAGTCTGTTTTAATTATATATGCATACTATTTAAGCATGTTGTAAACTTTTCAGTAATGCTGTTAGAAATGCATAACTGAGTATGAATGTTATAGTCTGAAATCAGACAGAAATGTATTATACAGAGCATTTAAAATAACGGAATATGAATGTCATATGCTGAAATTTCACTAAACTTTACAATAAAGTGATACATATTTATAGTGAACATTTGAAACAACTGTGTAGAAATGTTATATTCTGGGAACTAACTAAACTAACACTAAAGAAATACCTTTCCTACCAGTATCATCTGAACACAAATAAAAGTGTAAACTGATATCTGGCACTGTTATATATTTGCCTGAAAACATAACTTGAAATTGAAACTTGAGCTTGAAATATTTCATGTTGTGATGTCACTAATTTGCCTGAATACACTTCTGTATACTTGCTTAACTCTAATCTGCATAAATAAATATCTGTTATATACACATTTTATTTCTAAAGAATATTTTAACTGAAACATATTTACATAAATTGAATTAGCATACTGTATATGTACTGTCTTCAGTTCCGGCTTTGCTGGTCTTTTTTCTTCTGTAAAACATGTATGGGCCCACCCTGAACTTGCAAAATCAAAATAAGCCTTACTCTATTGAGTCCCATGTCACTGCTGGGATGTTGGAAGAGCTGCCCTAGAGTCCATCTTTTCCTGGATGTTAACTCATACAATTAGTTCTTCCAATTTCCCTCCACCCATCTCTGATGCAAGTCTGGATTTGTAACTGTAAACCATTTATTCTGTGTATTTAACTTAACTGTTATTTCTGGTGTACCATACATAACATGTGTTTTTAGAAAGGTAAATGAAATACTTCCCCCAGGGTACAACCTTTATAGACTCGATCATCAAAATAAACGTGGAGGAGGTGTAGCAATAATGTTTAAACAAAATCTAGCCCTAGAAGTTATCAACAACACACTTCCTACATCTAACAATGTGGACTTACTCATCACCAAACTGAATATCAAGAAAAACAAAACACTAATCATAGTGGCTATCTATATCCCTCCAGGAGATAACACTAGCACAGTTGAATACATACTTCATTGGCTATTCACAACCTTCCACCAAGAAACCATAATTATGGGTGACCTCAGCACTGGCTGGTCCACCTATAATTCCAATAATCCATCCAATTTCATAAACCTATATGGTTTCTCCCAGCTCATACAAAACCCCACAAGAATAGACAAAACCTCCAACAGACAATCCATCCTGGACTGGACTCTCACAAATAAAAATAACACAACCCTTCTAGCAGGAATGATGCCTTCCCAGTACCATAAGTGACCACCTACCCACATACCTAATCAGAAACAATCTTAGTTCTCCCAGACAAGTAGTCTATAGGCTAATCCGCAACAAGAAAAAATGTAATACCCACACTTTCAACTCCCTTCTCCAACAAATTAACTGGTCCCCCCTCAAAACACTACCACTAGATGACACTGTTCAACACTTTAACACTACCTTCCTCAAATCCTAAACAGCTGGTCCCCTGCAGAATAGCTAGAATAAAACATCACCACACACCCTGGCTTATAAATAACACCAAAGACCTACTAAAAGAAAGGGACAAGGCATGGGAACACTGGATAACTAACAAATGCAATGACAACCTTCTACTTTTCAAACAACTTAAGAATAAGGCCAAATCCCAGATAAAAGCTGACAAAAAGCCTACTACATCACTGCACAGCAAAGAAACAAAAACAACCCCAAAATATGCTGGGCCACTATAAACAAACTCCTGCATCCTGGTAGTACGTCCACCCCCAATCCTACCACACCCATATCAAACGATAACATCGCTACACAATTCAATTCCTTTTTCATAAACACAATTCACTCACTTATTGACTATGACCAAAACATCATTACTACAATCCCCGTAGCCAACAATGAGGGTGTAAATTCCTTCTCCTTTAGCCCCGTCCCAACTCATACCATAAAAAACTACTCAGTAAGCTCAAGCCCACTAGCCTAGCTGCTGACAACCTCCCATCAGAATTCCTCAAAGCCGCCTCCAAAGTCGTAGCCTACCCCATTTCTATCCTCATCAACTGCTCTATCTCCAAGAACCATGTCCCACTAATCTGGAAAGTCTCTTATATCACCCCACTGCATAAAGGTGGCAACTCTACCGAGCTTACTAATTACAGACCCATTGCCATTCTTTCTAGAACTGGCACAGAATATCAAGGCAATACATGATAGGCAGTGTTCTGTGTCTTTTCTAGTCATTTATCTGTAGCTGTTGTGGAATATCAGGGAGAGATACAATATGCAATGTTCCACCATATTTTTATTTATCTGGAGCTGGTATAGAATATTGGAGTGAGATGCAATACGCAGTGCTCTGCTTCATTTTGTTTAATAATCTAGAGCTTGTATGGAATATCAAGAAAGATGCAACATGCAGTGTTCTGCCTCTTGTTGCTTATTTATTTGGGTCTGATATAGAATATTGGCTTGAGCTGTGATATGCAATGTTCTGCCACTTTTTTATTTAATTATTTGGGCATAGAATATTTAGGTAAGGCAGTGTAGCATGCTAAATGATAACAATGTTGTGGCTAGTTTTTTTTTTTTTTTGGTGTGGTACAGTTGGTGGCAAGGGTGGATTTTTATGGCCACGGCTTTGTACAAAACTGGTATACTGCTAATTGAAGAGTAAGTCTGATGACATTATGTAGTGGTAATGGAAGAAAACGTTGTTTGACAGTTTCCCAAAATGGGAAGGAAGAGTGCTTTCAGGATGCGTAATAGGGCAGATGGTGAGATTTGAATGTGCAGGGCTCAGTACAAAGAGTGCTGAACAGAAGGATTCAAATGTATGTTTATAGGATGAATTTGTTAGCAAATAATAACCTTACTTTTTTCAAACCAATACTGCCAGCCATGTGATGTAGTGTCCTTAAATGGTAGAACACCCTACCAAAAGTGTGTACTGCAGTAAAATACAAGTGTAGGCAACTAATTTTATAAGGTGTGGTTATGTTATTATAAAGAAAGCTTAAGTCTGCATGCTAATTTTCAATGTTTTATATACATAGTAACTGATGTTGCAAGGTAGAGTTGTGGCATTTAAATGGCAATATTAATTACTGAAGTCAGATGAGCTAGTAGGTTATTAATATTATTCACAGTAAATACAGAAGCAAGTCAAAGCATATGAATAAGCATGTGTAAGAAGTTTTCTTTTTGTTTTATTCTTACCATCTGTCACTCTCTGTGTATGTGTGCATTTTGCGTGTGTGTGTGTGTGTGTGTGTGTGTGTGTGTGTGTGTGTGTGTGTGTGTGTGTGTGTGTGATGAGATGTTGCAAGCTAGGATATGCATTTGAAGTACACACATTCAGTAGATAAGTATATGTTTTCTTTGCTCAGTTCAGCTTGCTTTATTTTATCTTTGCTTGCGTGTGAAATTCCAGAATAGTATACATAGTCTCTGGATAGCTCCATAATTATTGTTGAGAGCATTTTAAAGTAGCAGACTTGAATAAAGTTCTAGTTTTATAGATCTGAGTGGGAGCAAGTGCATGCTGGGAATTTGCATATAACTACAGAGCCTATTCATTTGACTGTGTTCTCTGGCTTGGTTTCTGGCTGTGTGGAGTCTCTGTCCATACTTCTGTGCCAGTGTTGTTTCCTCCCACATCACAAATATGTGTAAATGAGTGAATGATCAGGCGTCCAAAATTCCCCACAGGTGTGTACATGGTGTTTGTGCATGTTTTACTGTGCATGCCTACTGCAGTGGATAAATTGATTGGTATCCCCATCCAAAACTGATTCTGTGCTTCATGCCTACTTGTTGATAAAATAAACTCCTGACCCACTCCTATGGCCCCCATTCAGATAAATTTAATTTGAAGCCATGTTGCCCATTTTTGTTTTAGTTGTGTTGGCTTTTGGAGATATAATGATGCATATCGGATACTTCTTTCTAGGAAATATATAGTTTGTGGCTATATGAAACTTACGTTGTTATCTTTGTCAGAGGTGAAATGGAAAATGTTGTTATGGTGGAAGAATTTGTACAACTGTGGCCTATGAAAGGCACAACAACAGAAAGAGACACACATAAACAGGTGACACAAGTTTTAGATAAAGTCCATTTACTTCTAAATAGGCTTGTAGGTTTTACCACAGATGAAGCCCTAACTATGACAGTGAAGGATAATGCTTTGATACATTAATGCTTAACTCTGTGGTTCATGAAAATGTTGTCCTCCATTGTATTATTCACCAGGAGCATGTTTGTACATAGTCATTTAAATGCAACTTATTATGGAAAAATAATATATATAAACAAAAACCACTTGAACCACACTGAAATTGCTGACATCAATGCAAATTTATAAATTTGCATTGACTTCAGTGATTTCAGCATGGTTCAAGTGGTTTTTGTTTATATATTTGTTCACTTCTCTTATCACTTGATTTACTGTGAGTTCAACCATTTCATTTTAACTTTTTACTTATTATAGAAAACATAGTTTGCGATTCCGAATGGCTTAAGGGGATGGGGAAAACATCTGAGATAAGACTTCCCCATCAAATTAAACTTTTCTGATTCACAGACTATTGTCTCTGAGGTTTTCTCCTTGTGGAGGCCTCAACACAGAAGAAGGTCTCACAAACAGAAAGTACAGTTGTGTACACTTACCATAAATGTAGATGTTCGAGTGTATTCACTGATGCAGTCATCAAATTTGGGGTATCTGCTTGCAGTAGCCCTCAGTCGGCCTGATTAACAAAGTCTTGGGTCCTGCGTCGGTTGCTGTCCCTTCTTCGTGACATCAGGTTGTCAGGGGTATAAAACGTGCAGCCGACGCCATTACATCAGTTTGTCTTGCCCCAGATGTCAGGTGTCTCCCTAATGGGAAGCAATTAAATCTTTAAATATACAAGGTTATACGGTAAGCAGTATTGCCAACATTGAAAGCCTTTCTGTTGTTGCCATGCAGAGAATACTTACATAACTAGATAACGTATAAGCCTTGGTTATTGAAATGCATATGACAGTATTTGTAATAAAGGACAGGATTACATTATGTTAAGCTCATTACAGGCTTTACCTGCAAACAAAACAGAATGCCAGTCTATCATGTGTGGTCCATATCATGTGCAGTAATCCTTTAAGCAATATATGTTGAGCTTGTTTCTTGTTTGCTTTTCATTTTTTACTTTGATCATGTTTTCCCCATGAAACAAGTAGATAGTTGTTATCAGGCAGCAGGTCTTTTTTGGATAAGAAACATTTTTACAAGTGGGGGTATCACAGAGATTGCTACTTTCAGCATGTTACTTGGTACTTTCATAAAGCTGAATATAAATTATAATTAGAACTGGAGTGCAAGGAGAAGTGATTTGAGTTAAGTGCTGCTTGTTTTTCTTATACTTGATTTTGACTGGCATTCCAGTAATGTATTTAAAAAGTAATTTATTTTTTCATGCCTCACATCCTTTTTGTTTCCATCTAATTAAGTAAGATGTCATGCAGCCAATGGATTGAAATATTTTTTTTCTTCTACACTTCATTTTGTCTTGCTTGGACTCTCATAATGATGGTTTGGCACCCAGGGCAGCGTATTTAAAGTTTTTGTGGTTTTGAGCATAGCTCTTCCCCTTTCTAGTTGGTCACACCCATTCCCATTGACCACACCCATACAGCTGTCTCCTGCAGCCCCCACTTTGATTTGAAGTCACCAGCCGCCACTGCTACCAACCTACACCAATTCAAAACTCTTCTCAAAGACCACCTCACTAACAACTGGCTCTACTCCTGCACCAAGCCAGGCTAATACCACATAAGCCCACATCAAATTTCATCCCCTAAATTTTATAATTTCCACATATACCCCACTCCCACTTGTAAACAACACCTATCAGCTACCTACAATAAGAGTATACTTTGATAATTCCATTTCCTTTTCTTTTGTAAGGATATACATATGTACATGTATTAAAATATACTCAAATGATCAACTAAAGATGAACCCCTGCCCTCAAAAAAAAAATATATAAATATATACGATTTTACTATATTGTAATAACTTTCTCCTTTTCACTAAAGTGCCTATCGTATATTGTATTTTCTTTGTTGTCTCTAAATATTTCTGTTAAATTCTATGTAAAACCGACACTGTACCTGTCAATGTTGTTCTTGTTTTATTGGAGCTTTTCTCCCTGGGGCACCGCTGAAAATGGGCTCACACCCAGATGGGCTATCTCGGTCAGCAAATATAAAAAAAATAAATACAATAAATAAAAATATACCAATTTTAAATCTAGTAGTAGCCTAAACTGTTACCTATTTTTTTTTTCTTACTGGTCATAAAGGTAAATTGAAATTTCCTTTCCAGTCTGTCTTTTCTTTTCTGAGAATAAGATACTGTTTCTAAAAATGTGGTAACTTGCCTGCCTGCACTTCAGCTGTGACAACTGAACTGGAATTTATTTTATGTTTAACCCATGAACTTATGATGCTATACCAAGTTTAACTGACTGCATATCAGAAGATTCTAGGTTAGGGCCCTGCCTGGCAGCCCCAATTTATTGTAGTAATAAGCCCCATTTACAGGTTAGGTAGACATAGTCAGTCTATTTGCTGACTGCACAGACAGTTACAGTGACCCTGGCTCATAATATCTCCCCTCACCTTTGAAAGATAATTGCATTCTTTTAAAAAATAAAGACATGACATAGTCACATTGCTTTGGAAATTATCAACATGCACATTTCTTTTATGCACAAATACCAAGAGCCTTTGTCCCCCTTTATTTCAAGCTTTATCCAGATATCTTAAGCTAAGAGGTCGAGAGGCATTCAAACCTCTTAACTGCTGCTTCAAAAGGTGGGAAAATATTATGAGGTTATAAAAATTAACTTGTATGCACATTTGAAAGGCATACAGAGGGCATTTGGCCAATCTGTAGCTACAAGACATTTAGCACAGAAAAAAAAAAACATTTCACATAATATCCTTAAAATATTTGTCATTACTACTGATTTCTTCCTGATTTATGTTAATGAGAATAATTTATATTCGTTAACAAAATATTTATGATTTTAGAGCTGCCAATACAAGTTTTTCAAAAGATAGTCATTTCGCCACTTATCTGCCTCTGGAATGGTCACTTCAGTATCCTACTGCAAGTCTTATCGCATGGCCACTTGAGTTAGTTGGCTACAAAAGGAGATTGGTTAGGTTGTAGTGAACATTAGAGTAGGAACTCTCTAGACAGGTCTGTATTGTTTGATATGTGTCTGCCCAGTGACTTATGTTTAGTCTGGGTAATTATTGGATAACTCCTTTTGGGTGCATTGCTATCCGTCTTCTCATTTGTTAAAGTGTCTTTTTTGGGTACATTATAACTAGTCCTGTGGCTCAGTTCCATTATCTCAGATTTAGAATCTTTCATCTCATTTGGCTTTTCAGATGGTGAATTTTGCACTTAGCAATTTTCTTCTTGTAGGGACCTTAGACTCCTGAATGGAAAACTACATGTATGTACCTAGTTCATGCATTTGTCTCAATGGTCCAGACATCCCAGGTATGGCCTCTATGGGTTTCCTGTTTCTCTATACAACAGCTCCTTCCTCTGTTTGACTCATACATGACCTTGGTTCATTGGACTTTTCCACTGTCACACTTGTCAACCCCCATCTTCTTTCCCCCTCCAGCATAAGGCAAACTGCTTGGCCTGGTTCAAGACCAGGTAGATGATGGTAGAATGAATACCTTCTGTCTCATGTGAACTTTGCTCTTTAATAATTTTTCTTAATGGTTTTATACAAAATAGCCTTGATTTTAGTTTAGATTCTATCCTAGGAACATTTCTTAGGATTTTTCTGTGTAACATTATTTGCTGTGGACTATAGTCCATTGCACTGTGTGGAGTTACTCTGTAAGACATTCGGGTGGAAGGATGGCATAATGGTTAAGGTGTTTACCTTATAGACACAAGGTGCAGGGTTTGTCTCACATGGAGTAACTAGCTAGGCCTAAAATGGCCCACAAGGGCAATTAGCCTAGTACTAATCAATGAACTTATGAATAATATATGGATTTGAGTGATTAAGAATTTTCTTAGCTATCTGTACTGCTCTCTCTGTAGTACCATTTGCTCGAAGGTAGTGAGAACTGGATGTAGCATGAACAACACCATGCTCTTTGGTGAAGTTTTGGAATTCCATATATATCCCACATTGGGTAGGGTTGATAGCTCTATGGTATTGACTGGAGAGATCCCAATTATATGAACTAGGTTTCGATACTTTTCTTGTCTTCCTGGCTGAACACGTATTAACAAAAAAACGTGTTCTATTTCCAAGATCAATGCTTTTGGCAAGTACAAGGAACAGCCATGGGGGCTTCATTTGCCCCTATTTATGCCGACCTGCATATTTGGAGGAGGAGTAGATTTATGACCCCTGTCATAATCTGTATATTAATAAGATCGATATTTAGAGGTGTTGCCTCGACGATTGTTGGTTGGTGTGGAGGTCTGATGAGATCTTTTTGCAGGAGTTTGTTGATTAACTTAACGAGAACAAATGGGGCATGGAGTTTAAGGTAAATTCGAGCAGCACTGAGATTACCTTTTTGGATGTCACTGTTAGCAGGAATTCAGATGATACTCTGGATACCAAGATATATAGAAAATTTCCCCGGTACAACTCCCTCCTGCATGCCACCAGCTTCCACCGACAACATATCATCAGGAATATTCTGAAATCTCAGTTTCTGAGAGTTAAAATGATTTGTTCTAACTCCTCCACATTTGATTATTATAAACAGGATTTAATTCATCGATTTAAGGATAGGGGATATAAATCAGGTGACATCAGTAGGACTTGCCAATATGCTTCCAACTAGGATAGGACCAAGTTATTGGAGTACCGGGCACAATTATCAGACAATAAGTCCAAAATAAGATTTGTTACAACTTTCAGGAGGAATATCAAATCATTCATGCAGATCATCAATAGGCACTGGAATATTTTATTGGCAGAGAATAGATTGTGTGAACATTTGGGGGACAGATGCTCCTTTTCTTTCCATACGGGCCGAACTTTGTGTTCCTTGTTCAGTCACTACAAAAGGTTTGACCATAGGGGAACTGCTTTAATCCAAAGAACACTAACTGGTGACATATTGGTGGGTTGTGTCCCTTGTGGTCATTGTTCACACTGCCACAGGGTTAACAAAACCAAAAAATTCAGCAGCAAAAATACTTCCATGGTCTTTAACATCTCCTTTTTGGCCAACTGCAGTACAAGTTGGATAATTTATTTGGCCACTTGTACATGCTCTGCATTTTATGTTGGCCAGACCTCCAGACCCCTCAAATTTAGAATAGGGTAGCATATGAGTGACATAAGGCACAAGAAGGAATCCAATGCCCTATTTAAACATACCTGTAAACATCATACTGCAGTATTTAGATTTACTGTCATTGACTGCATTATTGGTAATTGCACAGATAAAGTTGGTTGGCATAATATCTTAAATATTAAGGAAAATAAATGGATAATCAAACTTGGGGGGGGCTTTTCCCTCCTGGTTTAAATGAACATTTGTAAATTGACCAATAGGAAGTCTTTTGGCATCCTCCTACAGGTATATATAAAGGACTGTTTAGTCCCAATGCTTGTTTTTGTCTGTCTTCCACTGAAGAAGGCTGTTAAGCTGAAACAGGTTTGGTTTGGGGGTTGGGATGTTTTTTTCCCCTTCAACCATGATGTTATATGTGTCTGTTTGTATTAAATATGTTTAACCACACTTTGTGCTGGCTCTGACTTGTTTGGAAACTAACAAAATTTGCCCAATAAATTAATTCCAATTTCATGTTGGAGTTCCACTGCATTTGTAGGACTCAGCAATTCAGATATAGTTTTAACTTTGCTTGCATCTGGCCTGATGCCATCACAGCTGAATTTTAGTTTTGTCAAAGCAGCATTTCCCTTTTAACTTGAGCCCTTATTTCTTAACAGTCTGAATCATTGTCTCTAGCCTCTTGTCACACTTCTCTTACTAGTTTCAGTTACTAAAATAGCAGGCATTACAACCAAAATATTCCCATAGCCTCTTAACACTGTACTCATTTCACACTTGAAAATGTCAGTTACAGACATGCTCTCCAAAGGGAACAATCTGAGATCTAATCTCCCCACTGGAGTGATGAATGTTGTCAATTTACTACCGCTTGGATCTAATTTTTTATTTTTTTTTGCCAAAACCCACTGGATGCAGCCAAAGTGAGGTATATGTTTGCTCCTAACTGTGGAACTATGTCATTCAAAACAGGCAAGGTAAACTTTCCCCTTTTACTACATCATTCAGTCTCTTTAAGTGAGGACATATTCTGACTTTACCATTTTTCTTAATCACTAGCACTACTGATAAACACACCAATTTGTAGGTTTGATTATCCCTTCTGTTATGCCAAGGACATGCATTCTCTTCCTCTCAACTTCCATTTTGAAAACGATAGAAAGCTGTACTCTTTTGGGTTGCATTAAGGGCACATTGAAAATACCTGGCTTTAGCTGTATTTTAACAGGAAAATACCTGTCTTTTTTACTGCGGTGGTGGTGCTGTGGTAGCGTTGTCGCCTCACAGTAAGACATTGCCCTGTTCGATTCTCAGCTAGAGCGTCTTCTGTGTGGAGACATGCATGAATGGGCGTACCTTCGTTGAAGGTTGTGCGTCAGAGCTGGCAACTCAGCACGTAAAAATCTACTGCCAATCATTAGTGGACCAGAGTTCTGCTGTGGCAACCCCTAACCAGGAAAAGCAGAAAGACACAACAACCTTATTTTAACAGGCTCTCAATCAAGGAGTTCAATAACTCCAAACACATCCACATTTTCTTCATCAATTCTGGCAGTCAAATACAGTTCACAGGCCACATTACTGCACATCAGATTATTTGTATATTTATTTCTGACTGCATAGACCCAAAATTTGTATATGGACCCTTTGTACTCAGTCATTACACTAAATTCCCTCTTTCAGCCAAATGTCCCAGCAGGGCTGCATATTCTAGTTTGTGCTCTAACCAACTTGTCCATTTCAACTTGCTTCTTTAGGCACCATGTGACATTACTATAATGTCTGGACAGTGTCATAGCAAGTGTGGGGCAAAGGGGGTTGCTGTCCCAGGTGCAAGCTCTTACGGGGCATGATTATCAATACTGATTTTACATGCCAATATTTACAATTTTTCATTGATTTAAAGATTCGGTATTACCTTCAGGTTGTTTCTAGTGAGATGCCAGTTTGGTACTGCTCATGGTAGCAATGCACACAGCTTTAGCTCTGTTTCTGCCTGACTGTATATTTTAAACTTCACTGGAGTTCCGTGCGTTGTGATTTTTACAAGACATTTTTGCTCTGTGTCAAGCAGTTTAATCACTGAGCCCAAAATTAAAGTTTATTTTATAATTTCCTGTGTTTCATTTTTTTGCTGCTACTTCTTTGATCACTTTAGTCTTGCACACAACAGCAAAATGTTCCTTTCATTTTTATATTTGCATCTCATATTTTGTGCTAAGCATTGTTCTGATACAGCACGCACATAGTTGCATCTGGAGCATTTCTTCAGCTTGCATTCAATCTCTTTGTCATGGGCACATTTGCTTTGGCTGTTGGCACACATTTCTACTTGCTTTACACTTAGATTTTGCTTTCCTTCATCCATACATCTCATAACATCAATATCAGCAGTCTGCCTTTTAATAAACTCACACTGGCAAACTATCTGCATAGTCATTTCCAATGTTAAATTTGACACTGTGCTGGATTCAGAAAAAAACATCACCAGCAATAAGCCCTTACATTGGCTTCTACCACTGGCAGCTGCCCTTTCTGATTCAGAGAAAGGCCTATGCATTGATCCTACATAGTCTGTGAGATTACTGCAATGGGCCATCTTTTCAAAGGAACTATATGTTAATGAGGCATTCCACCGGGACACCCTGTGTTAATTAGCCATATGCTCTTCCATGGAAATGCCTGAGATAAGGGATTTATGCAGCTGCTGGATTGAGAGAATCGCTCAACTGTGTAAGTTAGTGTTACCAAAAGTTCACATTCACCCATAATCGATGCATTACAGGTAAGTGCCAGGAGGTTTAGCAGACAGGTAGTGGTAGGAGTGTGTGCATATGTATATGAGTGTGGCTACATGTGTGAATATATGTAGAGGGATGAATGATCTCAGGTAGGGGTGTGTGTGTGTGTGTGTGTGTGTGTGTGTGTGTGTGTGTGTGTGTGTGTGTGTGTGTGTGTGTGTGTGTGTGTGTCTGTTATGTAGCTCTAGAATGTATATGTTTCTAGATGATTAAATTCTAACCTTAAGGAATCCTTTATTACTAGAAATATTTTCACAGTCTTGCCTCAGTAAATCAACACATATTGGAATTCAAAGATATTGGCAATAGTTTCTCATTATATCCTAATTCCTTAATGATTTTTACCTAATTGGCAATATACCTCTGCACCCATTCAAGCTGTGAAAGGTGGAACCTACTGTAATGACAGAAGGTGTTGTTGCACTTGAGTAAATCAGATGAGACATTTATGTAAGGAAAAAATATCACAACTTCTAGCATTTATGAAAGTATTGAGAATAGTACGGGTTACACTGTAGGCCCTTCTAACTATAAATGTGACACCTTGATTAAAATGTAGGATTTCCCCCACAATAGTATAAAGGTTTTTACAGCAGATAACCTGTTTTATGACATTATTTTCTCCCATGAACCTACTGTGTATGCAAGGTGCCCCAAAATGGAAGAACACTATTTTCTATATTCATCGATAGGTGTTTGATTTATAACAACTATTCAGATCTGACAAAGCTAGTTGTAATCTATGACAGTGCCTATTAGTTACTGATCACTGTCCTCTGTATATACATTACTTGGCAATCCTGCTTGAATTGGTTTAGTTGGTTAATAAATATATAGCCATTTTATTCCAAATGACTGTATGTTTGTATTATTTAACTGCAGATCAGTTATAAGATTAAAAAAATAAGTGGAGGGGGCAGTGGTGTTACAGAGTGAGGCAATGTTCTTTTCTACAAACTAGTGGGCTAGATTGTTGGTGAAAAATCGCATATGTAATAAGGGCACAGGTTAGAAATGTTTGTGGCATACTGCCAATTCTCCCTTTACAAATGATCATTTTCATGCAGAATATAAAATGCATTAAGTGAGGAAGTCCAGGGTGCAGAACCAGCACTATTTTTTTTTCAAACTAGAGCAGTATAACATGCAGAACCTCAGCAGATTCCGCCAGTACTACCAAGGATATCCGGAAAAGGAAGTCAAGGCAGCTCAGAGGCATATGAGACAGCTTTTGTTGCAAAAGTTATCTATTTTTAGGCTGTGCAAACTGACCATAATGCATATGGTTATGGTGACATTCATTTTGTACTCTAGGCTGTCAAGGGGGAAGCACTAGTTTTGTTCATGGCATCTAAGTATATGGAATGAAGAGAAGGATATGTTGGAATGGAGTCTGTCTCATGGGTTCACCATTTTAGGTTGTTCATAGGGGCTTAGGGTTATACTAGGCTAATGACAACCAGAGGTTTTTACAAGTCTAGACATGAACCCAACCTAGTTTTGTCCCCAGGTTCTTTGCACACCTACATGGTGGGGTATGTTAGCAAAGAGCTAGTTAAGGGTTAGTGAGGGGGATATGTTAGTTGGGGATTCATTTACTTACTGTCAACCTCTGTTCATTATTGACATGGGGGCCAGCCTGGAGGTGAATTTGTGATTTCCCATCTAATGATCAACGTTTCTTTTGAATAGGGTTAGGGATGAACTTTGTTCACATAGATGGGCAGTTTATTCCATAGCGCAGGGATCCTTTGAGACACATATCAGTCTCTCCAAGAGATTGTGAAGGGTTAGAATTTCAGAGAAGGGAAAACATGTTAGTGTGTGCATTTCAGTTCTAATATGCTTTCATAACCAAATGAAGTCTCAAGTGTCCTTCAGTATGTATCTGTTAGTTGCTTCATGTCTAATATTAACAAGTGCTGACAGGGTTAGAAAAGTGTAAGAATCGTTCTGAGTGGAGGGTTCTAGCATGGAATTCGGAAATCATGCCTAACACAGAATGTCATAAAGTACTCAGGAGATCTTAGCAAAATTAATGCTGTAGTGTTCATTTTTAATTGGTCATGGCAGTCTAATAATTGTTATAATAATGTTGCTTTTAATGAAAAAAATGTAAAATACTATGATTCTTACAGCTCAGGATACAGAATCTTGATATCTTAGTCTCCCATATACATATCTGGAAAGGCTGGATGGAACTTCCTAACCAACTTGTACTTCAACAGATCTTAATTGCTTATAAGATTCTATATCAGCCAACCAACACAACAATACTTTCTAGCCTTATTTCTCCATACAACAACCTGAAACAACTACATTCTTCTAATAAACTTCTGATTAATATTACCAAACCTAACAATAATGCAGGTGACAGTTTATTCTCCAACTCTGTTGGAAAAACATGGAATAAACTACCCTCTGATATCACTTCTTTAACCTCTTTCCAACTTTTCAAATACCAACTAAAAATTTATCTCAATAAACACTGGCTTTGCTCCTGCACTAATCCAGACTAATGCTAACTCTTTTCTCTACCATTACCCTTGTTAACATATAAAAAATTATTTTTTATCTGTTTTACTTGCTATGTTTCTCATGTAACCTTTTATGCCTTTTTGTGAAAGTGTACAACTAATGGAGCTTTTCTCCCTGGGCCTCTACTGAAAATGGACATATATCCAGTTGGACTAGCCCGGGCAACAAATGTAAAATAAAATAAAAATAAATATTTTTCTGTGCAATAAAGGAGATTGTTATTCTCCATTGAACTATCTCATGTGAAAGTTATTTGGTACCGTAACAGTTTGGTACCATGATACTCAGAGTTCAAGACGTTTATGTGTTGCTGCATCACAAATTGCCACTGGGCCCTAATGAGAGGCAGGTTTTCTGTCAGGCAAATTTCTGGTGTAACAATATGCAATTTTAAATCTCAGCAGAGTCGGACTTGTCTACAGGTAAGCTTTACTGAAACTTTCTTTACTAGTTTTATTTGCATGTGAGCGGATAAATTGCATGAGTCAAGGAAACTGGATGTCCATGTGATCACTTACACTAACAAGCTGTAGGCATAACTGTGTGCTAGTTGGGTATTAATCAATTAATACAAGGACAGAGTAGCCTTGTCACAGGACTGGGATTCCCATATCCTTCTCAGGAGTAAAAGTGAGATCTAATCAAAATATACAGAGAAAACAACAGAGGATTCCTTCTTTGAGAATGTGAGTGACCCTAATTATAGTCACAGATCTATTCCTTTGGTATGAGAGTGTTTTTTTTATAATGGGCACCAGTACATGTGATTGAAAGGAGTCAGAATATGGCACTCCAGGTAGGTATATGTTTAATTAGGATGGAAGACCAGCTATGAGCATTTGGTAAAATTGTCTGAGCTCACAGAAAATTATAGTGCTTTACAGATTCAAGAAAAAAGTACTTTTGATAAGAACATTTTAGAAAATCTAAAAAATAAACTAAAATAGAGGGATACCAAAGTAGCAATCTATTGTTGGTCAGCTTTTAACAAATGGCAAGAATCTAAAAATAAAGAAAATGAATCTGTAGTTAGAGGCTTAAAATATAACTCATCTAGATTAAAGTCACAGCTGCAGGTGGAGAACAGTAAATACATTACAAAAATGTGCCAAAGAAAAGTCCAATTCCTGGGGTATGTATCCTTTACTACATTTAGAGACGTTATCATTCATGCAGCCAGAATCATCTGATGATGACTGGCCTCCGTTATCTGCTACATCCCCTCTACCTTATGACCCACCCATGCCTCAAGAAGCTGACATTTCTCCCTCTCTGAGATAGCAGGTGGAGGTGAGTTTTGCAGAAGTAACAACTACTTCCCCAGATGCAGCCCAAGTTACTTCCAGTACTTCCAGTCTCCCCTCTGGGTTGGGTTATAACACCAGACTCCTTCAACATCAATCAATAATACCCTCAGACCAAATGTTAATGTGCATAGCTAACAAAGGGAAACAATTGTATCACAAGCATAAATATGGGGAAAAATTAAAAATATTTCCTAACAAAAGCCAGTCGGCAAACACTAGCACTTTTGAGTAAATTTAACCACATTATTACTCAATTTCCAATCGCTATTAACAGGGAGGGATATCAGCAAACATCCCCTGCAAGTCAACCTGCAGACGAGACAGATTCTGACAGTTCTACTGATTCTGATATACCCTCCACACAGATGTACCCTTTGCAAGAAGTACCAAACCTCACAGCAACTAGAGATAGTCTGGCTAAACCTATAAGAGTAGTATGCCCATGTACTGAGGTGGATTTTCAGACCATTATAAATTGGCTCTCTCCCATTCAAACACACTCAGCAAAATATGCAAAAATCTTAGAAGGACATGTGCAATTCCAATACCCTACCATGAAAGACCTGAGAGCCGTATTAAAAGCCTCCACATCTCCAGATGTTTTTAGGAAGCTATATAAAAAAATCTAACCTGGATGACAACATTCCAAAACATACAGATGATGGATTTTTAGCTGCTAGAGATAACCTTTTTAAAGCTCTGACCACAGCATGCCTCCCTGCCCATAAATGGGCAAGTGTAAAAGCTATTGTGTAAAGGAAGAATGACTCTATTGATGCAAATGTGCAATGCATGACAGATGCGTTTGAAACCTTCTCTGGGCACCCAGAGCCTATGGAAGGTGCAAGCAGCCAGAGGGATGTAAGCAGCTTTTGTAGAGGGCTTTTCTACCACCATGAAAGAATAGATTAAAAAGGTTTGCTTAAACTGCTGGAAATATTCCTTTTTCTAAGCACATGATTTAGGGTGTAGGTGTGTCCAGAGTTCCTTTAGATGATCAATAAACTAAACCTGTTTCTATTGAAATTGGTCCATTAAAAGAACAGCATGCTTTTATTGTAAGAAATTCAACCCCTTTAAATATGTTAGGAAGATATTTACTACGAAACATAGATGTACTGTTTATTGTATATCTGATGGTGTATTTTTAGATATTCCTAATGAATCTTTAGGATCATATTCCAATACTATTTATTCAAACAAAGATGTTTTATTTGCTTTTATAATAGTGGAACATAAAGGAGAAAATGCAGATAGGGAATAATTAAATGTTATTCCTCCACAGCTCTGGAGGAGTACCCATAACAATGAGATAGTGCTCATACAGAATGCAGAATGTGTCCATATATCATTAAAACCTTGGGGGTACCTGCCTGTGATATCCTCCACATCTCTGGAGTGCCCATAATAATGAGGTAGTGCTCATACAGAATGCAGAATGTGTCCATATAATATTAAAACCTTGGGAGTGCCTGCCTATGATAGTTCAGTATCCAGTGGCAGCTTGTGATATTGGACTGCAGGACTGCAGCCCCCCCCCCCAGGTGCAAACCAAAATAAAAAAAATCCCAGAACTCCATGTATGCATGCTCAGAAACTTGAATCTGGACTACTATTTAACCCGTCCAGAAAGAAGGCAGCAGTCTATAGATGCCCCAGGCAGTTACAACTGCATAGACTGGAAAGGGATCAGACTGCAAGGTCTGCAGTCTGTGCATGCTCAGAATGAGCTGAGGCAGCCCCCCCCCACACACACACACACATGCGCGCGCGCATGTGTGTGTGTGTGTGTGTGTGTGAACTATAACTGGTGGCTAAAGAGAGATTCAGGCTCCAACCCTCAACCTTGGGTCTAAGTAACAAGAGCCTAAATTCCCTACCCACCACCACTTATGAAAAGTATTCAGATTTTTGCCTCATATTTTTGTTATGTTCTCTTCCTCATAAAATGCTCTGGATTTTGAATTCACTAAATAATGACAGACATTTGAATTTCTGGCTTCATATTCTTCAGAAAGTACATGGTAACATGAAACATTTTATTCTAGCAATTTTCTAAGTTTATAAGATCAATATTTGAAATGTGTCCCTATTTTTGGGGCTATATTCCCCCATTATTGGCTTTGTGCAGGTTTTTTTGTGCTAAGAGGTTGAGAGCTATGGTGAGAACTAAATTAACTGAATATGTATGTGGGCTGTAATCCCTCATTATTGGCTTTTTACATGTGTTTTGTGCTAAGACGTTGAGAGCTATGGTGAGAACTAAATTCACTAAATGATAACCATTTAAGTTTCAGTCTTCCTGTCTTTCAAGAAGCAGCAGATTTGGCATAGTGATATGTTGCTCTGATTGTAGTGCACAGGGTCCTGGGTTCAAGATGTTGGCAGTGAGACTTAAGTGGCGCATTCTGTAGAAGCTCTGTTGCTGAAGACTAAAACATCAATATTTATCTGCAGCATGATTGTCTAAATATCAATTGTCATTACTTAATAACCCTTCTTTATATTCAATGTCCATCACTTAACACTACTTCTTTAATCCCTATAGTGGATGAAGGAGAGCTTGATGACTGTGTAATTGTTCCTAATACTATGCTTCCTCCTAGATTAGATTTGAAAGATGTTTCTTTGTAGAGCCCTGATTTAATTATTTTCATAGATGGCTCCTGTGCTCAAAGAGATTAGGGTGAACTCATAGCAGCCTTTTTTGATAGCACCAAGATAACATTTTATTAACTGGACAATTAAATGGAAATGTACCTGTAGCTATAATTGAATCATGTAAAACTGGCCAATATCAGTCAGTGATCAGTATTTGTCTGTTAGTTTGCTTCCTGACTAATGTTAGCAAGTTCTGACAGGATTAGAAAAGTATTACATTTGTTCTGAGTAGAAAGTTCTGTCACATAATTCAGAACTCGTGTCTAATATGGAATGTCACAAACAAGTAGTCAGCAAAATTAATACCATAGTGTTAATTTCTAATTGGTCAGTGACACTACCAATAATGTTGCTTCTAATGAAAAACTGTATGAAACACTATGATTCTTGAAGCATGGAGAGACAGGATCTTCATTTCCAAGTCTCCCATGTATGTGTCTTTCTGTGCAATAAAAGGAGACTGTTATTATCTGCTGAACTGTCTCATGTGAAAGTTGTTTGGTACCCTAACAAGATCCATCAGAGCCGGATCTGAGGATGCCTTATATGCTAGGCATTGATCGCATCTCAGTAACCTGTAGGAGACTGAGTACAGAGATAGGGCCCTAAATCAGTTTGTATAGAACAAGGTATTCATACTCTGGATTTTCCTGGTGAAGAACCATTGAGGGTGTTCTAGCTGTTGCAAGTGCCTGGTTAGGTACATGCCAAACAGGGCATTATACTCATTGATGGTTCTGATGAGGGCTGAGTAGAGTGATACTATAATTTCCTTGATCCTGGATGCCATACCTTGCTTATGAGCTGGGGCACATAGAATTATTTTCTTACTATTGTGGCTAAGTGATGGTAGAAGACCAGATTGCTATCTATATATGTTCCCATATCCTGCAACAATCGGATCAACTCTTAGGAGTGTTTTATCAATGGAGTAATTAGTTTGGGTGGATGATTTCCCAAAGGGCACTATAATGCATTTCTTCAGTTGAGTTTTAATCCGTGTCTTTGGCACCAGTCGTTTGTTTGTGTTAGACCGTCTTGCAAGATGTTGCTGTTGGTGGGGGAATCTATGATAACTCCCAGTTTACAATCATATGCAAACTTGGTTAGCCAGAAACCTTGGACATTAGCCTTTACTTCTGAGAAGTGGATGTCAAATAGGAGTGGGCCCAACACAGAGCCCTGGGGTACTCCACTAGTGACTGGTCTCCTGTTGGAGGTGGTCTCACTTATCATGACTTATTGGGTTCTATCTGTGAGCCAACCAGCAATCCAGCGAGTTATGTAGGGAATTGTGCCTAGTTCTGAGAGTTTGTCAATAATACCTGAGTGGGGTATTGTACAAAATGGCCTGGCCTGGTCAAGGTAGGCAGTATGCACCATTTTCCCTCATCCACAGCCTTGTTGACCCTCTTGAAGAAGTCTACCAGATTAAGTAGTCAAGACCTTCCCTTAACAAAGCCAAACTGGGATTGGTCCAGTGTTTGGAGTTTGCCAATGCCCTTGTTCCACAGCTTTGCATATCAAACATTTCAGCCTGATTGGTCTGTAGTTCCTGGGGTCAGTTTATGGTCCACCCTTATGAAGAGGGATGACTATTGTGGTCTTCCATTCACCTGGAGTGTAGTCTGTTTTGAGGCTTTATTTGAAGAGAGCCTCAAGTGGTCCTACTAGGTCATGTTTTAGGCTATTGTGAAATATTTCCCTGAAAGAACAATTGTTTGAGGACATGCAGCTGAATAGCAGTTCTGCTGCAGTGCCACATGACCATGACAAATTCCCTGCAAGCACAATAAAGCACACATTACCATGCCCATAGCTGTAATAATCAACTGCAAGGGGAAAACAATGACCATTGCCCAACAAGACCACAAGGACAGCAGACAGTAAGACAAGATTCCACAGCAGTGTGACTGGTAGAGATGTCAATGGCAGAGAAAATGCATTGTCCAAAAGACAATGCCATTATCCATGTGTCAGGAGAAGTGATGGGTGTTGTGTTTGGTGTATAGTACATACTTATATAAATACAATTTGTAGAAATTTGCAGCAGCATGGAGTCAATTCTCTACATTACTGAAGCCACACTAATTCTCCAGTCTGTTTTAGGTGACACTCTCTAGACACTATAGTTCTCCTGCAGGGAGTAAGAGTCATTCCCCTGAGCAGGGATTCTCTGTGGGTATCAGTTAAATTTTGTTATTGTTGCAGCATAATAAGAAGGTCAGTGGGAAGTCAGGAGGCACAGTGGCACAGCAGATAGTGTTGTCACCTCACAGCAAAAGTTTCCTTGGTTCGATTCTCAGCTGGGGTGCCTTCTGTGTGAAGTCTGTATGTCATCCCCATGCTTCCTTGGGTTCCCTCCAGGTGCTCCAGTTTCCTCCCACATTTAAAAGACATGCAGTATGTGGATTGGACACTCTAAATTGGCCATAGGTGTGAGTGTGCAGTGTGGAAGAACTATTACAGCAGGGCTAGCCACCTGGTGGGGTAAGCCTTGGCTCTAGATGATTGTCACTGTTGAAGTGACACCTTGACCCTATGTGCAACAATGGGAAAGAGGGGATGTGGATGGATGGGAAGCACAGGAGACCATCCTCGTTCATCCATTGTTGCCAGGACTCCACCTGACTGATTGTTCATGGAAGATCCAGGTTGGACACATCATGCACATTCCAGATCCCCCCTGCTCTAGGTTATTCCAGCTGTTATCGCAGTGCAAGCTTCACTATGCCTACAATAAATTTGCCACAGCCATGCATGTCCCCCCTCTGTTCACATAGGTTCCTTCTGGCGGCTCCTGTTTCCTCCCACATTCCAAAGATATGCAGTAGGTGGACTGGACACTGTAAATTTGACATACGTATGATTGTGTGTGCAAGTGTGTGATGTGAAGGAACAATCATGGCAGGGCTAGTCACCCAATGGTGTGAATCTTGACTCTAGATGATTGTTACTATTGAAGTAACACTCTAACCTCTTATGCAAAAATAGGAAAAGGGGGTTAGGACAGATGGATGAATGTGTCCCTGCAGTAGAATTGCAATTTAGCCATGTATCCCAACCAATTGTCTTCACAGGGAAATGTCCAGCATTGCCTATTCATAGTAACAAATGATAAAATGGTTTCAGTCTAATACTATGGAGTGAATGCATTACAGAGTGCATAGAAACAATGAGATGCTAGAAAATATGAGATTATATCATGACTTCATAAAGAGTCTTATGACATAAACTCACCTGTCAAGTGTTAAAAAGGGGCTGAAGAGATGCAAAAGTTGTACAGTTTGCCACTGAGTAGGTGGCTTCCTGATTTTGTGTGTGTGTGTGTGTGTGTGTGTGTGTGTGTGTGTGTGTGTGTGTGTGTGTGTGTGTGTGTGTGTGTGTGTGAGTGCTTGTCTTAAATTGACTGTTATATTTGACATGGGTTAGATTTCTCAGTAAACAAAATGCCATATTAATGCAATATACATGTTAAATCTTTTTGTATTTGCACTTCTGGTTTCTACATGATGTCAAGTCAGCTTGATAAAACAAAATGTATTATTTTCTGTGTTGTCAAGCCAACTGTGAGCATTAAGAGGAAGTAATTACATCACACAATGCTATTGTCAGCTGAGACAAATATAAAACTATCAGTGAAAATAGGTAAATAAATTAACATTCATAAGTTACTTTGAAGTTCTAAATGTGACAGGATTGTCAGAGGAATTCTTCGCTTGTAAGTCAAATTGACTGGAGTATCAAAATGTTTTGTTGTCAGGGTTAAGTTGACTTTCAGAATAATCTTATGAATACATCACCAGGGTTCTGAGTAAACATAAATTTTCATTTCCTCTTTTTTGGACTAATAGAGATCACTATTATAGTCTACAGAACTTCAGGACAAACAATGTGAGCGCATTTCTTGCCAACCTTCTTTAAAAAGAGATGCCATATTCGACTGCGTGCTGTTACTGCCATGTAAACACAGAATTAGATGCTTTATTTACTCATCTGTTCAGTTTGGAAAAGGTAAAATATTTTTAAAATGTTTCCATATTAAGCTGTTAAATTCCTGTAAGGCATGATGAATTTGTTTGTATGTGAAGATCTTGTATTGTAAAACTGAAACTGGAGGAGGAGTATATTTTAGGTTGTTTTTGTACTATTACCCTTCTTCAGAATGGATCAATTGTGTGGACACCTGATTATTTTGACCCTGTATCTGTTTTAGTGCAGCCCACTATTTGTCAAAAGTTAATAGTCCAAAACTGCAATAGATCAGAATTTACTGGGTAGCCACATCAAAGGCATTGTAAAACTTTTAGCATTTCATAGTTATTGCATGTTTACTTCCAAAGTAAACAAAGCAAGTGTCCCACTTTCAGTCTTTATCTAACACAATCTATTGGGTGGACAGAAGGAAGTGAATATGTTTCTGCTGCATTGTTCACTGGTTTTACAATATTAGCTTGTGTCTTAGGGCTCACTACTCTTGGCTTATCCTGGATTTCAGGTTTGGAAAGGAGCTCATGAAGATGTGTAGGTGTATTTATCAATATGGCTGCCTCTTGTCACAATAATATATGGAGTAAAACAACCTAATTCCAGATATCCTGGGGAAATAATACTTCAGATATTCAATGCTTCTTTGTATGTTAGGTATCCAATGCTTCTTTGTATGTTAGGGGCAATGGGCCTGAAAGATGCAACACTTGCACAGTACACATTTGGTTGGTGTTGTGATAGTTTGGGTGGTAAATTTATAAAAACAAACAAAGATTTATAGAAAGATTCTAGATGTTGATGGTTGATGTTGCTGAATGCCTGAATCCATGATATGAAAACTACTGACATTGTTTTCACAATGTATTTTTTTAATTTAAAAATAAGGGATGTATTATTAGACTTAATAGTATTATTACAATGCCTCAGCCCTAACATTGGTATAATTCATTCCATGCCTAAAATATTTTTGCACTTTTTGATACTCTCTCTCTCCCTCCGTCCCCCAGCATGCCCATTTACTACTTTTGACCATTCAGGTTGTCCTGTTATTTCTTTTGTCATTAGATGGCATTGAACACGGCTGTTACAAACATTGCTTCCAAGGTGATACTGACAAGAAAAAGAGCCCATCAAGTTTCCTGACTGAGTGCTATCAGTGATTTAAAATCCACAGTCATAGCTGCCTAGCAAGGAAATGCAGCCTGACATACAGCATTGTAATTTCCACCCACTTTACACCCTCCCATCCTGCCATGTCATCATAGGGTGACACAAACAGTTTGCTCAGGCACAAACAGGCACCATCCTGGCCTACTACCATATTAAGTATCCTAGGCTAGACAACAACAGACATGTGCCACTGCAGTCAGGGCTACCATCTTTTGTCTGTGTGATGTGAAGACTCCCTCTACCTCTCGGATGTTATGTGTAATGCCTTCTACCCCATCCCTATAAACTATCAGGAATGGACAGCAATAATTTCCACATATAGTGAAGTGACACTCGTGCCAGGGCAGAAGTAGTAGTAACTGTTTGTTAACTATTTAAGGCCACCAGAAACTCTGTCCCTTTTCAGGGGTGACCTGGGAGGAATGTCTGATTAAGCAACTTGCTCAGAGTTGCACAGTAGGCAAATGGAATCTGTGCAAATTAAACCCAGGACTGCTGCAGGGTCGAGCTGTAGCAACACAATCTGAAACCTCCCTCCAGAGACAACTTTCATCAGTGCCACAGCTACAGTTAGGCTTATCTGAAGCAGTTCAAAAGATAATGGCTTTGCATTATGAATGTTTGAATGAGCTGATTCTGTACCACATTGGGCTGATCCTTCATGGCACAGGTCCTTTTTTATACAGTGAAGTGGGACTTGCAAGATATTTAGAATAAGCCCCACAACAACTAACAGAAAGGCATGATGTGGAGTTTTCACAGTAGAAAAATGGCTGAAATATGATTTCCATATGCAAAAAATGAAAAGCCTCATAAGCTGACCTCCAAACATGTAGTGTTTTGGCAGGGGCGTAAGGGGCTTAAGGTTTATCTGGATGACTGTAATTCACCCAGATCAGAGAAAGATGTAGACAAAATGAGATGAAACACATGCAACTAACTGAATTATAAAAGAGAAGAAAATGTATATAAAAAGATTGGCGGCCTTTTATATTTCATGGTGTGAAACCAAGAAGAGGGGATGAACTAGCAAGCTGATCCTTTATGCTTGTTTAGACTGTTAAGCTCTGGTAGTTAGAGATTCTGGTGGCAGATCTGGTGAGCTTCAGTCAGAGGAGTAAATCAAATTCTGCAGAGTATGTTGGCTGCTGCTTCCTAGAGCAGCACAAAACATAGGTCCTATGTGGGCTTCACTAGCTACTTGTTTGTCTGCAGATTAAAGCTCTGGTTATGTTTACGTACTCCTGTGTGATGTTGGCTGCCTTGTCACCTATTTGTTTGGTTCCTTTTGTTACATGTCCCCCTACCTGGGGCTGCTGTTACTTCAAGAGGCATGGACTGAATCATCTGGCATACATTATATTGCCTTTCAAGGTCCATATCCCTGGACTATGCTCCCTCACGATTTTCCGATTTATTATTTCTTAGAGTTGATCCTTTTCAGTTTTAATTTTCTGTGCCACATATAGTGATCTGATATATGCATGCTTGATCTATTATGTTTTTCTAGCACTACAGTAGGAGATAAAGGCTTCTACCAGAAATTGCATAGGACTTCAAGTGCTATGTGATGTCACTGGCAGTGACTTCCATATCAAATGAACATTCATAATTTCATAGGTTCATAAGTGTTTACTAGACTAACAACCACAAGGGCCTTTTTAAGCCTAGCCATGCATCCCAAATCTCTGACAAGTTCTGGTACCCTTGATAAGCGTAAGTGTGGGCCTGGGAGATTAAATATTTACAGGTTACCTGTTTACATCAGAGACATAGGTGCCAAACCAGGGGTGAATTTCCATTTTACCATCCAATTGTCCAAGTTGCACATGAATCGGGTTAGGGAGGAACTCTGCTTCACATGGATGAGGCGTCTGTTCCATAGAAGGGTAGTCTCTGGGATACATACCTATCTCTACAGCAGGTCCTATTTATATCACAGGCAAGATTTAAGTCTGTAGAATGGATGATTCTGCTACTGTTTGTTTTGCAGATAAGTAGGAGGTCCATCAGAGTGGGGTCTGACAATGCCTTGTATACCAGGCATAGATCTCCCCTCAAAAGCATGTAGGAGACAGAATACAGGGATAGGGCCTTTTAGGAGGTCTGCATAGGACATTTTACTTACACCCTGTATTGTTTTAGTGCAGAACCTTTGTGGATGCTCCAGTTGTTGGATAGTCCTGGTTAGGTACATACCAAAGGGGGCATTGTACTCAATGATAGGTCTGATGAATGTCAAATACAGTGCAACAATGACTTCCTTGGATCTAGATGCCATACCTTTGTTTATAAGTAGCACAACATAGAATGATTTCCTCACTACTGTAGACACATGATGGTCAAAGGCTAGATTACCGCCTATGTGTGTCCTCAAATCCCCAAATTGCTGTTTAATGGTAATCATTCCCATTCAGATACACAAGCATACACAATTCAAAATGTACAGAGCTTTGATGGTATTCAGTATGTTTTTTACAAAAGGTTGGATCCTTTAGTGGTCTGTCTTACTTTCAATCCTAACAGCCGCTTTTTTTCTGGTGTGCAACTTGCAGTTTAATTCTTTCTTTTTTATACGTTCACAAATTGCAGTAAGGTAGCTGTCCTTGTGGGCTACTTTAAGCTTTAAGATAAACACCTTAACCATATGCCAACCTCCCTTCCTACATTTTTTTGGTAAAACATTGGTGAATTGTTTTGTGAAACTATGATTATAAACTTCTTATGAAAAGGCTGTAGGTCAGGCTTAACCAAGGCTGTGCAAACTGCTGTAAGAGATAGTTTTTATTGTCACATGACAAAGATGTACAGCAAATGTTGATAGCCATTGACGAACTTGGTCACAACACTGGTAGGGAAAAGAGGGGTGGTCATTCGATTGTCTGTGTTTTATTGCAGAAGCCTTTGACTTGGTTTATCCCTCCCAGCTTTGGTGCACTTTTGAAGGATTACATTTTTGGTGTTAAGTTTCTTACTTTTCTCCTTTTGTTCACTAGTTCTCCTACATTGCTTCTGGTGGTTAATGGTGGACTGGTCCCAGGGGGTCACTATATGTTTTGAGTGAAACTTGGCTGACCCATAAGTAGCACCTTATACATTTTTCTCATGAATGTGGTAGCTTTTAAGATTGAGAATGTAAATCTAAGTGTAAGGCCTTGAGAAAGTGTAGGTACCATATACTTCATGTGAAACTATTTTGCAAACACTGGGCATTATGTTTTGGGTCTATAGATGGTATATAGTGGGAATGGCTTCCCTATCGCAGAAATTGCATGAGGCCATATTATTGAAATCATACAAAATGCCCTGTAGGGAAAGGCATGTCTTTGTTATTTCATTTTTTAAAAGATTGTGCAGACTTAGATCTACCTGATGACCTAGACAGTGAGGGTTTACCAATATCTTTTTAAGGATTTTTGTGGGGTCCTAGACTGAATCCAGTAAAGCTGGGCATGATTAGAAATACCTATGAAAGGGTAGTCTTGGCTTTTTATATTCTGTGTTTTTCTTTGCTTGCTTCCTACATATTTATTACTCTTTAAATTTGTTTAAGTGTCAGCTCACTTCTTTAGCTAGTTGCCCTCTCTTTCTTCAGGTGAAACCTGCTGATTTTCTGGGATGCCTTGGTACAAGCTAAATGTGATGCTTTTAATATATTTTGTTTCTAACTGAAATGTTCTATAGCTGAAAACTTACTATTGAGGGGTTGGAGGTATCTGGGATGCATGGCATATTATCATTAATAAGGCTTATTGGAGATTGATGCTTGGGAATCCTTGTCCTTGGATCTTCGCTTTTCTGCTGGCTTAGGGTCACTTTCTTTGGTTACTTGCAGAAGCTTCATTTTCAGAACACGATCATGATGCTAGACTGCTGGGCTACAACACCGTGAAATGAAAAAAATGTTTTGACAATTTTTGTGTTTGTAGCTCTATTTTTTTTTTCTTTTTTTTTTATCTAAAAATGTTAAGCTTTCCATTCCTTCACAACTCCATGCTTGCAGAGTTTTATAGGTTCATAGGTTCATACTAGGCTATCTGCCCTATGGCATTTATAAGCCTAGCCAGAGTGTGTTTGCCTTTCGCCACCCATTTTAAATTCATTTTGCTATGCCCTTTTTCGAGTATTAGTATACTGTGCCTCTGTCTAACAGTGACACAGAAGTGATACCCGGGGTAAACCTACGATCTCCCATCCACTCATCAAGATTCCTCTTGAAGAGAGTCAATGGGGGACTCTGTCTAACCTGGACTGGGATTTTATTCCAGAGTGAAGGGAGCCTCTGGGTTATGAATCTGTCCCTCCAGCATGTCCTATTTATTTCAGTGCTGAGGTTCAAGTCTCTCGAGCGCGTAGCTCGATGGGATTTGAATTTTCTGAGGTGCAGCATGTCCATTAATTCCAGGTTGGGCATGGCTTTATACGTCAGGCACAGATCGCCTCTGAACAGGTGGTATGCCACTGAGTAGAGCTGGAGTTTCTTTAACCGGGCAGCATATGGCATCTGTTTGAGCCCTTTGATCCTCTTGGTGAGGTACTTTTGGGGTCTTTCCAGTTGCTGCAGGTGTCTGGTAAGGTACATCCCAAAAGGGGCATTGTACTCAATTATGGGCCTGATGAGGGATGAGTAAAGAGGCACAATGACCTCCCCTGATCTAGATGTGAATCCCTTCATGATTAGGTGGGCTATATAAAATGTTTTTCTAACCACTTTGGCCACGTGGTTGTCAAATGAGAGATTGCTATCAACTTGGGTCCCCAGGTCCCTAATTACTTCTTCTGTACTTAATGGATTACCACTTATGTGGTAGTTTGTGGGCACTTTGTTTTTGCCAAAGGGGATGACTATACACTTTTTGGTGTTTAGCTTGAGGCCATAGCTCTGACACCAGTTGTCTGTTTCTATGAGGCCGTTTTGGAGGATGCTTGTGTCGGCTGGAGAGTCGATTATGGCACCCAGTTTGCAGTCATCTGCGAACTTGGTCAGCCACAGTCCTTCTGTGTTGGCCTGTATCTCCGAGAAATATATACCGAACAAGAGAGGTCCCAGGACTGAGCCTTGTGGGATGCCACTTGTAACTGGTTTGGAGTCTGACATGGCTCCAGCAATTCTAACCATGTGGGTTCTGTCCTTGAGCCAGTCTGCAACCCATCTAGTGACATAGGGGTTTATATTTAAGCTGGTGAGCTTATCTATAAAGCCCGAGTGGGTTATTGTATCGAAGGCTTTTGCGAGGTCCAGGTAGGCTGTGTGGACCACCTTCCCCTTGTCAATGGCCTTGGTGACTGTTTCAAAGAAATCGACCAGGTTTAAGAGGCAGGATCTGCCCTTAACAAAGCTGAACTGGGTAGGATCCAGTGTCTGTAGGTCCCCAATATCTGTATTTATGAGGTCCATGATGATCCTTTCCATAGCTTTGCAGACCAAGCTAGTCAGGCTTATGGGGTGATAGTTTCCAGGATCCGTTGAGGCACCACCTTTGTGGAGAGGGACCACTGTTTCTGTACGCCACTCTTTGGGTACATATCCTGTAGTAAGGCTGAGATTGAACAGTAGTTTTATGTTTGGGTTTAGCTCTTCTTGGAGTTCATGTAGGATGCAGCCTGGGACACCGTCTGGTCCCATTGATGCTGTGTTTTTTGCTTTGGAGAGGGCGGCTCCTACCTGAGCATTTGAGATGTCAGGGGGGCAGCACTCTGCTGGGATAGATATTTGCCCTTTTGGTGGGGATGGGGGGGGAGAAGTTTGCGCTGAACCTGTCAGCTAGGATGTTTTCAATGTCTGTGGGTTCAGTGTATTTTTTGTCATTTTGGACTAATTCTGAGCATATCTGGGAATTCCCACCCAGGTTCCTAACATAACTAAAGAAAGCCTTGTGATTATCCTTAATGTCCTGTGCAATTTTTCTCTCGAAGCTCGCCTTAGACGAGTTTATGAGTGCCCGTAGTTTTTTTGCTAATACTGATCAGAGATGCCTTCCCTTTTTGGGATTTTGCTCTATCATGTAGTAGCTTCCTCCTTCTATTGTATAGTTTGTTTATGGCTGGGGTCCACCAGACAGGATGTCTGCCTTTGGAGGATTGCATCTTGGTTTTATTTGGGACTGCATGATCCATGCATTCCTGAAGGTGTTCATAGAATGCGTTTATAAAGGATTCTGTGGTCTGGGCCGTATTTTCCACAGGCCCGGGGGCTTTGAAGGATTCCACCTCGGTTTTGAGGAGTGTGAAATTTGCTTTAGAGAAGTTTTTTACTGTGGTTTTCTGGGCAGGGGGTGGGGTCGGGATGTGAATATCCAGTGAGATTAGTTTATGGTCTGATCTTACCAGTGAGGGATACTCTTCTGGTCTGGAGCATAGAGTCCCCATGTTGGTGATGATCAGGTCCAGTATGTTTTCCCCTCTTGTGGGAGGGGTAACAAGTTGTTCCATAGCATTTGAGTTTATAAATTCTAGGAACCTTTGGGCTAGGGTGTTGGAGCTAGAGTAATGCTCCCAGTCTATGTTTGGGTAGTTGAAGTCGCCCAATATAATGGTGTTTGGAGAGACCTTCATATTTTCCAGTGTTCTCAGGAAGGCCAAGTGGGGTTCCTGGGTTTGGGAGGGTGGTCTGTAGCAGGCTATAAACTGGAAGGCAGTTTTACCCACTGTTAGTTGCACATGGATAGTCTCTGATGCTTCGTGCTGTGCCACCAACCTGGAGGTGTGGGTATCTTTGACGAATATTGATACTCCCCCTCCTTTTGTGGTTCGGTCCAAGTTTTGGGGCTGAAAGGCATGGTATGAGGTATAACATGGTAGTGCTGGGGTGCTCTCGGGAGCCTTGAACCAGGTTTCTGTTACTGCACAGATATCGATGTTCTCCATGCTAAGGAGAGTTTCAAGTGCATGCATCTTGAGGTTTAAACTTCTGGTGTTGAGTAGCATTACTCTTAGTTTCTTATACCTTGTGATACCTATGGAGGTGGGTTTGCCTTTTGAGCCTTGCCTAAAAAAGGCACTATGGGGGTAGCAAGAGCCTTTGCCAATATCCGAAAGCTCAGGGGTGACAGGTGCAAGCCGTCCCTAGCAAAGCATCGTGGCTTGTCGAGCATGTCATCCCAGGCTGACAGGCATTGGATCCCCTTTGAAAATAAATGACACCAATACTTAAGCCAGTTGTTGAAATTGATCATCTTGTCTTCATATTGTGGCATCATTCTTGGTGAGGGTAAGATGCTAATCAAGGTCAGGGTCATACCGGCCTGGGCTACATGCTCAGAGAGCTCCTCTATGTCTCTTTTCATGTAGTCCAGGGAGGTATGTCTCAAGTCATTCACACCAGCATGGACAATGACTGAGTCATATTTGTACTTGCCTTGGAGTGACCTGAGTGCTTGTGTTATGTGGTGGATCCTAGCGCCCGACAGGCAGCTCACCGTGACCTTCTCCTTGTTCAGCCTGGTGAGCGGGACGTCAGTGTGCCTGATGATAGAGTCACCTATTACAAGTGTATCAGGTGTGTTGTTTAGCCTTAAGGGCTGTGACTGTTCGGCACACTGGCTTTGTGAGGTATGTGTTACACGTGTTTTGTTTTGGGGTAGCGGTTTCTTGGGTGTCTGTTTTGGAGGTCTCTGCTGCTTAGGCAGATTTTTATTTAGAGCTTCCGAGTATGTTTTTGTGTGTTTATGTGTTTGATTTGCTGTTGTGGTAGGTCTATGTGAGACTGGAATTGTAGTGAGTGTGGTTTCCTTCTCCTCCTGACTGGTTACGCCAGTACTGAGTTGAGAGAGCTTAGCCTCCAGTTTGGCTATATGGTTGCATCTCTCACATGTGTTGGAATTTGTTGGGAGGAGGAGAGGGTTGTCTGTGTACATGAGGCAGTTGTAACATTGCCTCAAGATTCCCAGATTCACCAGCTGGACCGGAGAGGAGATTGACAACTGACCTTTGGACATGCTAGAATAGTATTGGGAATTCCTTTATAATTGAAAAAAGGGCCAATGGGGAACAAGGTACTCAAGGGGAGTTTGTGAGGGTGTAGTGCTTTTAATTTTTTAGTGCTGATTTAGTGAGCAAGTGCCAGGTAACTTAAATGCAATGTGTTACAGGTAACTTAAATGCAAAAACGACAAACAGTAACTTTTTTTCAAGTGAAACAAGCAAATAAGTACAGTAAGCAATGCAGATATCACTAGGGATCCACAGAAGTGCTGAAAAGCCGCGTTTTAGGTGGAATTAGCGTTTCAGGGAAATAACAAGCAAACAAACA
Source organism: Protopterus annectens (assembly GCF_019279795.1). Taxonomy (NCBI): domain Eukaryota; kingdom Metazoa; phylum Chordata; order Ceratodontiformes; family Protopteridae; genus Protopterus; species Protopterus annectens. The sequence goes on along the minus strand of NC_056725.1, from coordinate 812,073,314 downwards.
ACAAGCATACAAACAAAGCTAGATTCAGCAGGCCTGGATCTAGTCTATGCTATAGCAAACAAGGTGTACCAATTTCAGTAAGAAACAGTTCAAATATGTTGCTTGTAGCTTAGATGTCTGCATTAATAAAAAGGCAGCTTATTTGGCTGGGCTGTTTTCTAAACTACCCAGTCTTTTTGTGTACTCCATGAAAGGAGACCAACATGTGATTTGGCCTTATTTCAGGCATATTGGGGAGGGGGTCAGAAATGGCACTTCAATAGACCTAGTCAGGCAGAAAGCAGTAAACAGACATTTCCCATTAGCTCAGGCTTCTTTCAGGTTTCTATGCTTGACTAGTCAGAATGAAAGTAAAAAAAAAAAAACTTTGGTGACTTGTTATTTTTTAATTATTATTGTTATTATTATTATTATTATTATTATTATTAACTAAGATATACTCTACTGTGCTATGTGATCTGATCTATTGTGTTGAGAATGCTATTTGTGCTCTTTTATTTAATGATGCCTGTGTCAGCCAACTCTGCCCCATTCCAATCAGACTCACCTATTCGGTTGCTTCTTGCACCCCCCCCCCCCAAAAGTCAACAGTTGCCACTGGTTAAGATTGAGTTTAAGCATAAGTCTGTTTATGGAGGAGTATGCTCTTTTATCTGACTGTACTTGTGGAAACTTTGGAATATGTTTATTTTTTCCATTGTTGTTGAGTTGCACAATTTTGTCCAAAGGCAAGTAGTCTGTTTTGTTTTCCTGAGTTTCAATTTCCTAAGGATGTTATAACTTCTTTTGGTTATTACCATCATATTTCTAAGGACAGAGAAGATTATATTGATAAGATTCTTTCCTTATGTTTATAGTATATTGAATTATAAACAGTGGCCTGTATCTCAATCTCTCAAAGATATAACATTGTGGTTATGAAAAGAAGGTGGTGTTGAAGTTTATATTTTTCTATATATGCTTTTCTGTTCTTGTTGTCATTGCATCAGTTGCTGTTACATGCTTCTATTCTTTTTTTGCGTGTTGTGATTTATAAGTTCTTAATGGTTTAATAATTTCAGTTTAATAGAATTTAACATCTTCCTTTCATTTGTGGCTAGTGCTGTTGGATCTTTTATGTCCACTTAAGTTACAAACAATTCAAGAGGATGGCACCTTTATTTAACATCGAATTTATTGGATGGTACCTCAAGAATGCAGCAATGCCTTTTTCCCACATTATTATTAAGTAATGTAATGTGAATCCTAACAGCTAATATGGGACAGAAACCACCTCCTGCCATTAGAGAGGAATGTGTCCCTTTTAAACCACTAACACTGTGTAAAAAGACTACTGTAGTGAGAAACTCCAAAGCAGCAAGGCAAAGAGTATTAGAGCATTTATGACAGGAGCCCTTGCAAAATTGCCCTGATGGGGCATACTCTAGTCGTAAAATACACAACCAGATGCATGGCATTCTAAAAATGTAACACCCCTATAAGATAACCATACCAAAACTGTTCAGGACAGAAACAGTTCTAACCATGCAGCAGAAAAGAATGCAAAGTTATTGGTTGAATGAAATCTTACAGCTAATAAATATTGACCTATGACTCAAGCAACTAAAGTTCAGTTAGCCATTTGGGTAGCTGTTGGAGCATATATGACAGAGAAGATGAATTATGAGGCTTAGCCTACTCACCTCTCTTTGGGGAGAAGACTAAAAAAAATGCTTTCAAAGCACACTTTTAGGGTAAAGCCCTACTGGGGACTAGGGAATACAGGGAGATGCCTGTCTACAAGGAAGGACAGGTCAGGTTGATACTGTGTAATGTAGAGATGTGGCTGTGCATCACAAAGGTCCATTGCATGCCAGCATCTTGGATACTGTTGAGTATGACCAGGAGAACAGTAGGGATTAACTCACAAATCCATTTCCCCATCATCTAAATGATGGATCCCACTCTCAGGTCACATGACTCTCACCCAACCAATTGTATGGGCCATAGGCCTCTCAGCTTGGGAAATGAATGGGCACTTTGAGCAACAAGAGGGAGAGGCTTTATGATCAGCAAGAGGACCAGGCCAAAAGAAGAATTATTCAAGTTGATATCAAATGCTTAGTGATTGATCTACCTGCCCTACCATAGGCAAGTGAGACACTTATGCAGTTCTTGCAGATAAAAATGCAAACAACCTTTCTCATATTTGAATTAAGACACATTTATGACAGATGTAACATGCCAGTGTTCTGGTAACTTTAAGATTATTAAATAGCATCTCTTCCATAATTCTTTTTGCATAGAAAACAGACTGAAATGAATGCATGGGCTTAGAATAAATTCAAAGAAACAGTCTGGTGAGGAACTCTGTCTGATGTTCATGCACAGTATACGTGCATAGTTCAGGGTTGTCTTATAAAGCTCCATTCATATTCAGTAATCAACAAGGTAAAGAGCAAGTGCAAAATTCAAAAACACTTTGTGCCATCAAGACAGCACAGGAACACAGCCTCATCATTAAAAGACTGCTTTAATATATTGATAGGCATGTTACATTTCTGGGGACTGATAGCTATAGGTTATGATTGTGCCTGAGTTTTATGTCATTCCATTTCTGAAGACCATTATAGTGTGATATGAAGTTTTACCCCTTCATTTCAAGCATAGATTTGGGTTGCAGTTGTAACAGGCAACTAAATCCACTCACCACTGTCTCTCCCTCCATAAACTAAAATGGTTAGAACTTCCCAACTATCTTACTTACACTCAACTAACTCTAGCCCACAAGCTTATTCTAAACCCCTCCAACTGTCCCTCCCTTTCGTCTGCCCTTAAAATGCACCTACCAAACAGAGTTCTAAGGTCTAATAATCAAAATTTACTAGAAGTGTACAAACCTACTCATCCCCCAGGCAAAAACCTTCTTTCCTTCAGCCTTGCTCACCTCTGGAACTCTCTACCACCAAACATCCACATTACCTCTAACCACTCTACCTTCAAGAAGTCACTTTTCTTACACCTAGCATCTCAATGGGAATGCTCTTGCACCCACCTCATATAACCAACTCTACTAAATGCCCTGTAATACCATAATCTACTTTATTCATCTACTATGTTTGTTCATTAATCTGCATTTATGTTTTGCTTTTGTTCCTTTGATAGCATGTACCAAGGCTGTTACTGTCAAATGTTAATGTACATTTATGTTTTTGCTTATGTTCTTTTACTAGCATGTATCTAGATATTACTGTCAAATGTTAATGTACATTTATTTCTTTTTTGGAGCTTTTCTCCCCGGGACTCCATTGAAAACGGGTTCTTCAAGGCCCAGTGGACTATCCTGGTAAACCAACTGCAATAAATAAATAAATAAATTATGACATCATTTAGGGCCGCAGCTCTCTGCTGGATGCGTTGGCCTCTAGATAGACAGAACCTGAGCATTATATTCTGCCTTCACTGAAGATCAAGGCTGCTTAATAGCTGCTTTTACCTAGTTCCAATGGGATACATAGTTCTTGGCTAGGGACTCCAAACTGTACTCTGCCACAACAGAGGAACACAATTGTCAGGCTGTTGCTTTACTCTGCCACATCAATCAAACATGAGAGCTGTCATCAGACTGAGTGGTCTGGTCTAACATTAGAAAGGACAACTGCTTTCTAAAAGATGGTTTTCCTCTCAAAGCAAGCCTTGCTGTGAGATGGCATATTACACAAACACTATATTCCATTATCAGACAATGATTCAGCTATCTTCTCATTAGTGATATTACCTATAATAATACCAAAGCACATTAACTGTTATCAGACAGGGCTACAGCTGTCTTATAGATGCATTACTCTCTCATCACAGGCATAGCAGTACAGTGGAATAGTGCCTGAGACTGTGTTATTACAGAGGGCTGCAACCTTCTGATATATTCCCTCTTCACAGACAGAACTGAGGAAATGAAAAGTGCTCAATTATTACAGTCTGCTATCATGGAGAACAACAGTTACATACTAGATGATTTATTAACAACAGAGTATGATACCCATGTAATGCATTCTGCCAACAAAGACTGCCCATCTGTCTGACAGAATACCTTCTCATTCTATTCACAAATGAGTGAAGTGTAATATGGATGCAGTTATATTCTGTCATTACTCAGTATCACAGCTGTTGGACAGCTGTTTCATACCACCACAGCAGACAAATATGTAGCTGGGAACTATATAAAAGCTTGAGCATGAGTGTATGAGCACTGTATGCTGCCATTCCTGAGGACCACATCTGTCTAAACTTCTGTCTTCTCATGAGCTGAAAGATGATTGGTACAATTATCAGACGTGTTATATTTCTTTACTGGAGTTGTAGGTATGGGTTAGAATAGTGCCTGAATGTTATATCCATGGCTTTCAGAAGGCAAAAGAAAGACAAATAGAAGAGACAGAGACAGAGAGAGATGTGCCTCTAAACCCGGTCAGAATAGGCAAACAGCACTACATTTCACCATCACAGAGGAGCACAGTTCTCTAATAAATGTCCTCCCCTCACATTGCACACAGCCCTGTGCTGAAATGGTATGAAGGTATATAAAGTATTCTAGTTTAATATCAAAATGAAGCATATTGGACAAGTAAGGTTCTTTCCCCACTCACCGTAGTACATTCATAGATCAGAAGACCATTATTGTATGCATGATCATGATTGGAACAACATCTTCTAAGGACTATATTCTGACATCACAGAGGATGATAACTGTCTGACAGATGCTTTATCACTTCACTGTATACAGAGCTATGAACAATGACCTGGAACAATACCTGAACACCGTGTTTTTGCTATATACTCAATTTTCCTTCACTTTTCACTTAAGGGTGCTAATAGGTCTATTAAGTAATCAATTTACTGCATTGTCTCCTTTGTGTTATATGTTTTTACTATGCATTTGTTATATCAGCTTAACTGTTTCTCATTGACTTAAGATATACTTGCATTGTATCCTATAACTATGCCTGACTTTGCACAGTAATCCATGTGGTTTTAAATACTGAACACTGGTAATATTTATTGTCGTACCTCTGGCCTGGCTTGTGGCAAAAAAGGGGTTCACAAGACAACCCAAATTCCCAGTTAACAAATAAACAAAAATAAAAATGTGTTGTAATCTTAGAGGACCACTGCTTTCAGCTAAATGTTTGTCTTCATACAGAGCTATAGATTACGGTTGGAATGTATTGACGCACTTTATTCACTCTCATACCAAATCACAGCTGTTTTTTTACCAGCATTGCTAAATGGTATTGCATCTGAGCATGGAATCTCACCATGCCTGAGCACCTCACTGGCCTGATGTATGCTTTATTCAAACACAAGAGGCATAGCCAAAATCAATGATACTGATTGTTGCTCACTGCAGTGTCAATAAGCAGAAAGCAAATAGTTATTGTTGTTTTCCCAGCTGTTAATAAAGGCAAAGACCTAGTGGGATTAATTTATTTATTCAGATTTGTTGCATCTTCCTTGCGGTTCATACCTGTCTTGATATATGCAACAAAATAGAAGAGAAAATGCTCATAGCAGTGGTACGTCCCCAAACTTATTTTTATCTGAGGGCCTGGCTTTTAAATCTTTAATCTTCTCAGAAAAGATAATATAATCTTCTATTAGCCATGTCAGAAACTGCACCTTATTTTTCTCTTTTTATTCAGTAATAATAATATTTAAAACAGTATTATTTTTGTCGTACTACATCATGTTTTTCTTTTTTATTCATTTATTGTTGCTTTACTATGCTCTTCTTCTCCCATGATGTCCTTGTTGGCCTGTAGTTAGACTATCTATCACATCGGTAAACCAATGTGTCGGTATTGCTATGCATTACGTGTGGGTAGGCCATACAGGGCTTCCCTTCACATACCCATACCTGGTCTATACTTCATCACCAAAGGTGATGTGGAGCTGCCCAAAGGTGAAACAGCATTTAGACAGGGGGTTCTCCCTGTCTCCTTGAAGTACCTCACGTCAGAACATCAATTTCACCTGTAGATGAGCGCTGCTTTCTTAAGGCATTACATATGACTTTGCTATTTAACATGGGGTCTATCTAAGCCTGGCATAATGTCTGATACACTTGTGATGGTGACCTAGCATTTATCAGTGACTTGATTTGATGCAAACTTTGACGCTCATGTTGTTGCAGCTATTCCATCTGGTCTCTGTGCCATTCAGAGTCCTCGGTGAAGTGATGTTGGCAGTGAGGTAGTCAAGTGTTTTAGGCCACACAATTTTTGACTCTCTTGAAGTAAATTGTGGTTGTACCAACTCCTTAGAATATGCCCTTGCAGCAGGAGTAAATTGCATATTCCACCTCATACATAGGTCACTTAGTTACTTGGGGGCACTGTGAACATTTCTGAATTTCCTTATCAACATCATGAATGATTACCCTTGCTAGCTTCTTTTGAATGATTTTTTAATGCCAGGATTAATAACAAATCTGTCAGACTTGCTATGTATCTCTTCTGTATGTATTATGCAAAGCCCCTAACTGACTCAGGTTGTTTCTTCTGCCATCCATTCTCAACAGCATTTTTTTGACTTAATTTTCTAAATTGGTCTCATTAACTTAAACCTCATAGTAAAACCAGCATGAAGGAAGGATATTTAGGCAAACTGTATACATAAATTATGTGCACTTGATGTGGTGAAAGGAGTCACTATTTTGATGGATTTAGAAATAAAAACATTAAGCAAAGAAAGTGCTCAGGTTATACATACTGAAAAATATGAAGAAGGAATTCATTTGAAGCACCAAAGGTTCTTAGAGATGAGCAAACAGATAATGTAGAACCAGTAATTATTCAAAATTGAAAATAAAAGCAAAGCTGAGAAAAGAGATGAGAAAATGCTACAGAACACATTGTGGAGGTCAAAAAATATCTAAAGGCACATAGGAAGAAAACACACACACACACACACACACACACACACACACACACACACACACACACACACACACACATTAAAAAGCATATATTTTCATCATATATTGATCTTTTCAGTTTGATTAATGTATCTGTTTCATTTTAAGTAGCTATTGGGTGGTGCAGTAATGCAGTTAGCGTTGTTACCTCACAGCAAGGGGTTTTCCGGTTCAATTCTCGGCTTGGGTGCCCTCTGTGTGGAGTCTGCATGTCCTCTCTACATTTGTATGGATTTCCTCTCATATTCCAATACACGTGTCTGGAGCGTTTCTCCCCAGGCCTTCGCTGAGAATGGGCTCTGCTACAGTCGGCCTTTTGTCCCAGTGGAGATTGACAAGCTACATGATTTCATTTTGCAGTCCAACTTTCTTATTCTTTGCTGTAATTTTATTGGGAGATGGAGTGAGAAGAGCATTTACTGTGATAATATCTCTCCACTGCCTTGCATTAAGGTTGCTCACGTTTCTTTGTTTTTGATTGTGTCTGTGGCAATTTTGCATGTGTCAGTTTGTTTTTGCAATGATATTCTTTGAGTTTTGGCAACAGTCATCTCTAATCCATCTTAAGGTAAGAGCAGTTAATTCAGCTGTCTTATTTAGAGTCAGAACTGTAGCTCCAAGACACATTTGATATTTGGGCTTTCAGCGCTGGTCACCTGTGATTCTAAAGCATCCTACCTCAGGCAGGCAACAAGTATTGTTTAAACTGTGAGCATTGCTGAACTGTTGAAACTTGAAGTATGCATTTAACAATTACTTTCTAGTTACTAATGAAGTCTTGTACATAAAGTCTAAAATATCTTATCTAATGTTTGTAACATGTTTTTTGTATAAACTGTGAAGATTCCTGAACTGTTTAAAATGTGTACTATTTAACTTTATAACAACTAGTACCTGTATGTTAGTCTAGTAATCTCTTGGAGCTTATCTCCTGGGACTCTACTGAAAATGGACATAAATCCAGTTAGACTATCCTGGTCAACAAATTTAAAATAAAATAAAATAAAATAAATAAATAGCACACCTAAAACACTGACTGCAGTCATTTTCTCAGTTTAAAAAATGTTATTGATTTTGGACCTATAATCAATGACCTGCTTAGTTCCTAAGGTTATAACATTATGAGTTATACATATCTTTTCAAGTTTCCATGATATCACATGTAATTTGAAAAATGCCAGAAAGAAATAATTGAAGACTTCACAAACAAAAGACTGGTGGGTATGCAAATAGTGTCAGTCTACAATTAGAGTTATGTTGTCTTTGCATCTGGTTCTCTTGATTTTGATTAAAAGAAGAACATGTACATTGTGATAAGAAAAAAATTCACTTGGGTGACATTGTTATTTCACCAGTTTTAACTATTTTATGAAAAAAACAGGATGTAAAAGCAAGACAGGAACAGTGCTACTAAAAGTGAAATTGGAGAAACAAACATCTGTAAAAATGAAAGGGGAAAGATGGTGTTAAAAATAGTATGGGTATGAATTTAACAGACAAGGAAAATTAATAAATGAAAGTGTTATCATTTAATGCTAACAATTTAAAGGCCATAAGTAGAAAACTGATTTGTTCTAGCATCTCAGAAATGGCTAAAACAGATGTCTTTGTGAGAGTCAGTGTTAGATTTAGTAAAAATAACTTTCATGGGTTAATGAGAGAAGAATGGAGATTTGGGTCTAAGATATATGCTGCACAAAGGTACATAAAAGAAATCACTGGACTGAAAAACTGAGAATGCAGATTTGGTAAATCAGGAAGGAAAGACAGTGATAGACGATGTAGAAATCAAGACTGGGAAGATGTCAGAAAAATAACTGATAGAAGGAAAACTACAACTGTAGGTGACAGAAGTATTACAGAACTTTCTCAAACTTCTATTCAAAGACACAAGCAAGACCTTGTAAGAAAAAATGTTATTGCTAATATATCTTAATACGGATTTTAAGTGCCGTTCGATACAGAAGAGGAGCCAGGGACAAAGATAATGAAATGGGAGACGAAAAAGAAAAGTTTGTGAATTAGAACACTTGGTTATCAGAATGCACTATTTCACTGTTAAATCATTTTTTTCCCAAGAAAACAACCACTCCACATTGCATCCCCACACACAACCTACTGCTCAGATGTGCTAATACAAGCTTGTTGTATCTTGAAGGTAGTGAATAGTTCAAGATAGCACAGTCTTGAGAATTAAAAAGAAGCAAGTCACACATTTATGACCACAAGACAGGAGTGTTAATCATGAATGATTCACAGTTAAGCTTGACACCTATCTGGAACATCAGAACCATACAAGCAGAAACAAAAACATTTCATCATGTCCTTTGTGTAGGTGCAACTGCTCATATTTTTTTTCTGTAGCAGTGACAATTATTAACAGCAGTTACACTGTCTAACAACTTTGATCAGAATCTCACAGTTTAATCCACAGAGCAGAGTAAACCCAGCTCCAATGATGAATGCAAAATTTTATTAGAAGTATTTCCTCCTCCCTATAGGCTAATTGATGGCCTCATTAGAGTCAGTGCGCCTTGGTGTTGTGATTGCAGGGGGTAACTGGAGCTCATAAGTTTTAATACTTGAATTGGGACAGTACTTCAGATATACAAGATTAAGTGCAAATGGAAACTAGCAACCTAGTAGCTGATCTGTCACCGAACTCTTCTTGGTAGTTTGTACAGATGTGCAGTGGTGTTTGTTCAAAGGGATCAGAAATACATGAATGTGCACATCTTTTGAAAATAGTTTATACAACAGCAGCATTCATACAAGTAGTTAAAAACCAGACCAGGGCAACTTATTTCAACTTTGGAATAAAAAAAAATAATATTCATAGCTATTCTAGCTTCAGATGTGAGGATTTCAGTTAACTTATAACATAACTTAAGTTGTTAGCACTACCAATGCATGATGTTTGAATGAAAGCATTGTGTCTAGCTGTAAACAAAGATATTTGTGATACCTGGCCTGAAAATGAGTTTAATTAAAGGATCATCAACATGCATGGAAGATGTGCAGAAGAGAGGTGTGCTGCAGTCTTCATGGGATCAAAGCGAAAATGGCTGTGGTTTTACTCAAGTATGTTGTTACCTTAGTACTTATTAGTATATTACCAATGCCAGAGTTTGAGTCTCTTGTATTTCTTTTTGCACAGCTAAACTTGATGAGCAGGTTTAAGAGGATGCAAGTCATGTGCATACTTGGTTGTTTCTACACAGAAAAGGGCAATGATTTCATTGTTACGAGAACAGTATACAACCCAAAATAGGAGCTATGAGAATACTTTTCTTTTTTAAAAAGTCCATTTCAGAGCAAGAAAGGCCAGATATCACATAAAAAGCTATTTTTTGAAGATGATTTTCTAGTAATTTCACTGGTTCTTCACCAAACTCTGCTATTAGTAGAAAGACATCCACTGTCTCAAAGGCCTTTTCATATATGAAAGCTGGATCCTGTTACCCTTTTCAGTTTTATAGTAGACTGAGCCCATGACACTATAAATGGCCATCAAGTTACTATAGTGTTTTCTAACGTCATGCTGGACATATGACAGAAGACCATTTTGTTAACATGATCCTAAATCTGAGTACAGAGTTTATTTTCAAACAGTTTTGCAAGTAAGACAAGCTATTAGGCAAAAAATGTTTTGGTGAACTTACCAAAAATTTCTGTGAGTTTTGTTAGTTTTGGCAGATGGTGATTAATGATCTGGGATACACAGATTGTGACTTTCGTCAGATGACATGATTCCTGGTACTTCAACATCTCTGAAGGTAACAAATCTTAACATACACCTAGAGGGTGATAGTGCTTGTTTACATAATTTATCAATATGTTCAGAGAAAGTGCATTTATTACTGTTATACCTGTGAAGACTGGTAGAGAAGGGTGAAGGCTGCCAGCCTAGTCGAACAGAATTTGATACATAATTCTGGCATTTGTAAATATAAATGTAAAATACAGGCTTGTGTCTTAAATGTAAAGAAATGCTGTTTCAACAATGTGGCAACATTGCCATCTGCTGTAAGGAAAACTAAGTCAAGCATTTCTTATTGGTCCTTTGAAATTAAAATTACCTTATGTCTATTCCTTTGAAGTTTGCATTTGGAGTCAATGAGTCTGGAGTAAGCATCCTGCCTATTGTTTTAAGGCTAGAGTTAATGACCAGAATTTACATATGGAATGCCCTTTATTGCTCTAAGTGTAAAATAATGTAAATGCAGTTTCTGTGTGGCCTGGGAACCAAGAAAGTGTAAACACATGATGTAATGTTTTATCAAAACTGCAGTTTCAATTTAAACAGTGAGAGCCAGAAATTATTGAGCATTTTTTGTCTTGATATCCAACCTCAGCACTGCCTGTTGGCTTAAGTAAGTTATCTTAGAGGTGTGTTTTCTTGTAGAAATAGCTAGGACTATAAAGATTAGACTAAGTGTTTTTCTGTTATGTCAGAACTGTACTACTGAATTATTTTAAGTTTCTATGTGATCTCTTGAATAGCACTGTTGTGTAGTAGTATTGTCTTGTGTTTTTAGTATTTATTATTAAATATTTTTAAAACCTTTTACCTGTGGCTGGTTTGTGTAGAGATAAGTAAGCTCTAGAGTACATTGCATGCTTATAAGTGATCCTGAACTAAGCTACTTTTATTTCTTTTATAAGCATATCCCATTGTATAGCTTTTCTGATAGCTTCTTAAATAAGTCTTGCAAGTAACTTGCCCACTTAGTTTAAATGTTTGTTTCTTGTACATCATGTTCTTGTTGTATATACTCTATTAACTTTAATGAATGTTCCATGTTTTTTATATTTATCCTACTTATCCTTTTCCCTGGTTTTGTACTTGTGTATTTATTGCAGAAACATTTTCTGAATTTGTTCAGTTTTGTTACTCGCTTATTGTGAGGAATAACATTCTTGCTCTTATAACTTTGTTATTTGGAGTGGCCAGAGCTGCCACATTTGCATCCTTCCATTTTCTGATAAAAAGCCATATCCCTTGTGGAACAAAAAAATACGATGTCTTGGGGCAGACACACCCCTTTGCAAGCCATACTCAGAAACGCCAATGTATAAATGCACATACAGTGACATCATGGGCAGCCTTAGATGATATGTAGTCCTAGGTCAAGGATTCCATGACAGTCCCCATCCTGCTGTCCACTGTCCCCCATTTTCCTTCCATCCTTGCCTCCTTATGCTATCTAGAGTACTTTTGTCTTATTCTCACAGTTTGTCTTACTCACCAGCTTTTTCCATATCTTTTTAACAAATCCAAACTAGTCAAGACTGTAAGGTAGTAACTGTGTAGGAAAGAATGCAATTAAATTGGGAGGCTGGGGACCAGTAAAGTAATGGGGTTCAAAATACTCTGAGGTATATTTTGGAGCTTTTTCCCTACAACCACAACCTTTGGTCCAGTGATGGCCTGAACTTATTCTCCACAACCTTTGGTCCAGTGATGGCCTGAAGAAAAAAATGACTAAGGAAAAAAAATTTTTTTTTTCTTTCAAGGAAAAAAAAAATAAGTTGATCCAAGGCTTACTGCTCAAAGCTAACAAAGCAGTAGTTACCAATAAATTGAGTAGTGGTAGTTACTCATAAAATTACAATAAAAATGATTGTGAATAGTCATAAATTATATCTTGGATTACTGCCTTCCTCCACACCCCTCAAAAACAAAATAAAAAAATGTTCTGTGTACTCTGGTATTCGATTGAAATGAAAGAGAAAAGACAAATGACAATAGTGTTATATGTCAAGTTACTGTTGTCACATACCTACACAGCTTGCCTCCTCAGCTCTAAACCCAAAAAGACCAACACCATATGTGTACACCTCTTTGTTCCTCTTTGATTTCAAACTAGGACAAAGTGAAAGAACAAATAGAGCTCAACAACATATTTCAACTTGTTGCTGTCAGACATACATTTACAGCATGTCTCCATTCCCCTACCCCTAGAAAATAGCCATCTGCATATACATCTGATTGTGATTGGGAAGAAACAGAAAAAAGTAATGCTGACAGCAATGCATTCCACCTTGGTGCTTCTAGACAGTACACTGGCCCCAGACAAGTGATAGTGACCTTCTGTGCTCACCTTTTTAGTCTGTGAGGAAAACTAAAGAAATAATGACCACAGTATCTCCAGTTCCAAACACAATCTATGGCAACCTTCTGCACACACATTTCAGTGGGTCAGTTTTAGACTAGGTGGTGCCATGACAAAGGCTGTACTTTGCCACTTATACAGCTAGGAGTGGTAGACCCCAGAAGCTCTGAGGGTCTTGCTGTTCTATGATGCATTATATGCCTTATTTTTTCACTACCCATGAGGTTAATATATGTTCTCACCAGTGTTATTTTTATATATGCACTTACACTCACAAACACACACACACACACACACACACACACACACACACACACACACACACACACACACAATTACACACGCAGAAGCATAGCTGGTTCATCCAGTACCCAGTGGCCTACCTGATGTATTGCCCCACTCCCAAAGCTCTTCAAGAACTCTGCAGCAAACAGATTGATATGTTTGCACCAATCAGCTTATTACAGCCAATCCACACTCTCTTCACCTCTTCAATGAAGAGCAGAAAAATGGCGGTACTGTAAAAAATAATGAAGGTAGTGCACTTTTGCACTTCTGATCTTGCTTCCTAACACTTTGACTTGCCCTTGCTGCACTATTTTACACATGCACACATACAATATTTACTTATAGGGAAATTGAGGATGTTGGAGGAAACCAAAGGACCTGAATAAAACCTTCACAGAGACAAGCAGAACATGTAAATACAGCCAAAAACTCAGAAGGGAGACAAGTGCTGTGAGATGCGAATACCACTCACTGTGTTACTGTACTACTAATGTGCTCCCTTCCCACACATCCAACCCAGACCACAAAAGATTACCATTTATTACATGCAATGTTGATGTCTGACTGTGATGGAAAGTGAAAGAAATTAATGCCAACTTGTTGCTCTTATATACACTTCAACACCTAATGCACATACACAACCCACAGCAATGATCTTGTTTCACTGATTTCAGCAAACACAATACATTGTGTGACACTGTCATACCAGATCAGTGATTGCTTCACAGAAATCAAACAGCAGAATGATTCCTCCATGCAATGCCCATTTACATAAAAAAATAAAGGTGCTTGCAACCAGATTTTTGCGGCTGCGAAATTGGCACACTTGGATTGAGACGACTGCATCTCATTCTTAAAACTGGTGTTCAAAGTGTAGACTACTGGTTAAGCACCAGGAGCAGGACCAAGCAACAAATTCCTCTTCCTGTTTTGTGTGTAGTACAGATGCATGAATGAAAGAACATGGTTGCTATCATACGAAGGAATGTAAAGTAATAACAAAAAAGGATTGACCGTTAAGAGCGTTATTAGATAGTAAGTGAACACAGACACAGAGAATTTATTATTTCTAAGGTTTTTAGTTTGCATAATGTGCTAATCACCCATTAAAGGATGCATTGCAATGAGAAAGTATGTCTAACTGATGTTTTTGAATTGTGAAGGAGGCACGTTCAGAGGCTGACATGTTATAGCTTAGCGGTCATGGTCATTCCTTCTTTACTGCTCTGTTAATGTTGACAGCTTATTCCCTGGTTGTGTTCCTAGACACATCTTCACAGGAGGAAACAACTATGCTTTTTACCTAAACTAAAAGTAGCACACACTTGCGGGACACAAACACATGTCCGAATGCACTTTGACAACATATTTTTTTTTTTTTTGCCATGAGAAACAAGCGTGCAGCACCCGGATTTGAAATAACAGTAATGGTTGATATAATTGCACATATGCATCTGTACAAGGGACCAAACTATTATGTTTTTTTAAATAAAAGTAAAGGCAACACATATTTCTGGGACACGCACACACTATACGATGCACTTGATTACATTTGCTGACACAATAAACGACCGTGAAGCAGCCACTATTCAGCTGACAAATTTGGTTGCGATAATACATAAGTACCAAAATAAACTTTACATATTTTTCACTTACCTTGTAGTTAGCAGCAAAGGTACTTTTCATTAATTAACAGTCCAATGCTACATCTCACAATTGCCGCTCCTCTCCTTTCTATTTACTCTTTTGTAGGGGAATTAAAACAAGCATCACTACTGGTAACTAGGAGCATCCTCCAGGCATACGGGGAGGGACAGAATTTCCGTAGTTACACCAATGAAGAAGAAGAAGAAATGCTAGCTATATGAACAGCTGCTGGGACACAGTATTGCCTGACTTGTTAAATATCCTTGATTTTGCAGTATGTCTATTATTGTGCCTCATATTCTGTCCTCTCCTTCATAAAATTATTTTTTTTTGGTAAATCGCTTAGAGTTACAGTCAGTCAATAATGCAAGACATTAAGACTTTCATGCATCTTATTGTTCACTTAATGCATTTTGATTCAAAACCTGATATTCTATAAACTTTTTAAGTGAATTAGAGTGATCTTTTAAAATTGTCCCTGATTTTGGGGTTTTGTTCCACTGTTATACAGGAATATAGTTAACAATGCCAAACAACTGAGTTCCATACTAATGCAAAACATGTTACATTATATTACCTTTATAAGTGTATTTAAAAGTTATCCCAGATGTCAGTCTGTGTCTTTAATTCTTGCGCAAAGAAGTTGAGAGCTAAGATCAAAAGTGCATAAATATTTTCCTTAAAAAAAAAATCCAGTCCAAGAACCCAAATTGTTATGTGTCTTTCTTAAACTCTGCGGACTTCTCCACATTGTATCTTTAGCATTGGTTTCCTTTCCTGAACTAATGAAACTCTTGTCCAGTCAGCAACAAGGAGTGGCAGGTGCAAGCTGGCCAGCAGTTTTTGTTTATTTTCAGTGTGCTGTCAGTTTAGTAAATGCACTGACTTATAAATAAAAAATGCCGAGCCTGGGAGAACACAGAAGCATCTAACTCATACTTAAAATGCCTTGGGAACTGGAGCTTTTGATCCCACTACCAGAGAACCAGACAGGGTCTCCATTTCTGGATATTCTTAAAAATGGAGAGGCAGTAACTCTAATACCTCATTACATACTTACACAAACAGATATAGAAAAGACAGAGCATTTTCTTATTAAAGATCACTTGCTGAGTAGCAAGACTGACATTTACACATAACATTTAAACTATGTTTTAAGCTCAAACAAATGATGATGTACCTGTGCCTAGGAATGCAGTATCTGAGGGCCTTGGCAATGCAGTAAGTAATACATCTGGTAAATAATGCAGTGATGAATGTGCAAAGTAAAGCAATCCTTTTATGCACTCAAATGGAGTTAGCAGTGCTGTTTCATAGGTTCATAGGTTCATAGGTGTGTACTAGGCTAATGGCCCTGGAGCCTTTACAAGCCTAACCCATAGGATTACCCTGGCATTGTGCCACCCGATCTTAGTTTCCAGTGTCTGTGTCGAGTAGAGCCACTGGAGTTATCCCCGGGGTGAATTTTCTATTTCCCATCTACTCATCAAGATTTCTCTTGAAGAGGGCCAGTGAGGTGCTCTGCTTGACATGTATGGGAAGTCTGTTCCAGAGCATGGGCAATCTCTGGGCTATTAACCTGTCTCTGAAGCATGTTTTGTTGATTGTGGTAATGAGGTTGAGGTCTCTGGAGTGTGTGGTGTGGAGGGATTGGGATTTCTTTAGGTGTAGCATTTCTAACAGAGCTGGGTCAGACATCACTTTGTAAGTCAAGCAGAGATCGCCTCAAAGTAGGCGATATGAGACAGAGAATAGTTGGAGTTTTTTGAGTCAGTCCATATAGGACAAGTTTTAAGGCCTAGGATCCTCTTTGTGAGGTACTTTTGTGGCCTCTCCAGTTGTTGCAGGTGTCTAGTGAGGTACATGCCAAATGGGGCATTGTCCTCGATGATTGGCCTAAAGAGGAAAGAGTAGAGGGAGACAATGACCTCTTTCTTCCTAGATGCAAAACCCATAGTAATGAGATATGCCACATAGAAGGACTTTCTGACCATAATGGCAATGTGGTGGTCAAATGAGAGATTACTGTCAACCTGTGTTCCCAGATCTCTTATAATGCCTTCTGTGTTCAGTGGACTACCATAGATGTGGTAATTCAAGGGAACTGTGTTTTTCCCAAAGGGGATAACGACACATTTTTTGGCATTGAGCTTAAGGCCGTGGTTTTGACACCAGTCATTGGTTTCAGTGAGGCCTTTCTGTAGGATGTCAACATCACATAGGGAGTTAATAATAGCTCCCAACTTGCAATCGTCTGTGAACTTTGTCAGCCAGAGTCCCTTCGTGTTAGTCTGGACTTCAGAGAAGTAGATACCAAACAGGAGAGACCCAGGACCAAAGCCTGTGGGACTCCACTCGTGACTGGTCTGCAGTCAGACTTGGAGTCAGCTACTTTAACACTGTGGGTTCTATATGTAAGCCAGTTTGCCCCCCACCTAGTGATATAGGGGTTGATCCCTAGCTTAGTGAGTTTTTCTATGATTCCTGAGTGGGGAATGGTATCAAAGGCTTTGGCCAGATCAAGGTAGGCTGCATGAACCATCTTGCCTTCATCCACAGCTCTGGTGACTGACTCAAAGAAGTTGACCAAGTTGAGCAGGCATGATCTTCCCTTCACAAAACCAAACTGTGTAGGATCCAGAGTTTGGAGATTCCCTATATCCTTGTTTATTAGGTCCATGATGATGCGTTCCATAGCTTTGCATATCAGACTGATTAGGCTAATGGGGGCGAGAGTTCCCAGGGTCTGTAGTCACTCCTCCTTTGTGGAGAGGGATGACTGTAGCAGTGTGCCATTTGGTAGGGACAAAGCCTGAGGTGAGGCTGTGATTGAACAGGGCACACAGGTGAGGTGCCAGTTCACTCTGTAGTTCATGTAGAACACAACCAGGGATATTGTCAGGTCCCATAAAAGCTGTATTCTTGGCCTTGGACAGTGCTGTTTTAACCTGTGCAGCAGTAATACTGGGTGCCTGGCAATCTACTGGTATCGTGATTGGTCTTTTAGGAGGGGAGAGAGGGGTAAAGTTGGCACTGAATCTGTCTGCCGGTATATTGGCAATATCTGTTGGCTCAGTATAGGAGGTACCATTGTGCAGTAGCTCAGAGCAAGTCTGGGTATTCCAATGGAGATTCTTTACATAACTATAGAAGGCCTTGTGGCTGCCTTTACTATCTGCTGGAATTCTGTTTTCATAGCTAGCTTTAGAGGATTTGATGAGGGATCTCAGCTTTTTGTTGAGGCTGATAAGGGAGTTTTGTCAGTCTTGGGACTTTACCTTATTCTGCATCAGTTTCCTCCTTCTGTTGTAGAGTTTGTTTATGGCAAGGGACCACAAGATTGGCTTCCTTTTTTTGGAGGAGAGTGTCTTGTTTCTATTGGGTATGGCGAGATCGATGCATTTGTGTACATGTTCATACAGTGCATTGGTGTATGATTTGGCGGTCATGCAACTATTCTCCATTTGCATGGGTGCCGTGAAGTTAACCACCTCTGTTTTTAGGAGCCCAAAGTAAGCCTTGGAGAGTTTTTCATGGTGGTTACCTTTGCGGGGAGGGGTGGAGGTGGGAGGGATATGGATTTCCAAGGTGATTAGTTTGTGGGCAGATCTAACCAGGGAGGAGTTGACTATTGGTGTAGAGCAATGGTTGCCAATGTTAGTGATGACCAGGTCAAGGATGTTGCTACCTCTAGTGGGGGTAAGAATGATCTGGTCCAGGGCATTGGAATTAATGAATTCCAGGAAACATTGGGCAAGTGTACTGGTACATGACTAGTTTTCCCAGTTAATGGAGGGGTAGTTGAAGTTGCCCAGTATAAGAGTGTTAGGTTGGAGCCTAATATTCTCCAGGGTGCTTAGGAATGTGGAATGAGAGTCTTGGGACATGGCTGGGGACCTATAGTAGGCTACAACCTGAATCGGTGTCTTACCCAATGTTAGCTGTGCCTGAAGTATCTCAGATGTGTTATGTTGGGCTACCAGTCTAGAGGTGTGCGCATCCTTTATGAATATGGAAACAGCACCGCCTTTGGAGCTTTGGTCCAAGTTCTGGGGCCGAAAGGTGTGGAATGAGTTATAGCCTGGCAGTGCAGGGGTGTTTTCTGCTGCCTTGAACCAGGTCTCTGTTACAGCACAAATGTCTATGTTCTCCATTTTAAAGAGTGCTTTGAGTGAGTGCATTTTGAGATTTAGACTTCTAGCATTGAGCAGCATGACCCCAATATTGCATTTGTTTGTAGCTGTTATGGTGGTAATTTGTTCTTTGGAACACCACCTAAAAAAGGCACTACAGAGGTGGCAAGAGCCTTGGCAAGTATCCGGAAGCCCAGGGGTGACAGATGCAGGCCATCTCTGGCAAAGCATCTAGGTCTGTCACTCATGTCATCCCAGGCAGACAGATACTGTATCCCTTTAGAATGACAACAGAAACGTAGCCAATTGTTGAAATCAATCATTTTCTGCTTGTACTGTGGTATCATTCTGGGTGATGGTAGGATTGTGTACAAGGCTAGGGTCATACCCGCCTGGGCTACATAATCTGAGAGCTTCTCCATGTCTCTTTTCATGTAGTCCAGGGAGGTACGTCTCAGGTCATTCATATCCACATGTACAATGACACAGTCATATTTGTACCTGTTATTGAGGGACCTGAGTGCATGCATTATGTGGCGGATCCTGGCACCTGACAGGCAGCTGACTGTTACTTTCTCCTTACTCACCCTAGTGAGTGGGACATTAGTGTGCCTCACTATTGAGTCACCTATGAATAGTATGTTGGGCATGATGTTTTGCTTTAGGGGTTTTGGTTGAGTGGCACACTGTGTAGGATGGTTATGTGTCTCGTGATTAGTGTTGTGTTGCGGTTGTTGAGTGTGTTTCTGCCTTGAAGGTCTCTGCTGTTTGGGCAGATTTTTATTGAGAGCCTCTGCGAAGGTGGATGTGTGGTTTGTGTTTTATGTGAAGGCAGTGCTGGTGTGTGTTCTGGAGGGCTATGTGTTCCATGTTGTGTGGTGCAAGTGTTGACCTTCGCCTCTTGACCAGCTATTCCAGTCTTGGCTGGAAAGTGCGTGGCTTCCAGTTTGGCTATATAAGTGCATCTCTCACAAGTCTTAGTGTTGGGGGATAAGAGGAGAGGGTTGTCAGTGTACATGAGGCAGTTGCTACATTGCCTCAGGATGCCCAATTTCACCAGGTTAATAGGAGAAAGTACAGCGAACTTGACCTTTAGACATGCCTGGAGGGGTGGGCATTAATAATAAGTACTGGAGCTGTTTCCTTGTAGAACATTTAGTGCAGGTAGCACTTGTGTGTGCTACAATAATTGCTACAAGAAGTCTGGTAATGTGCTAAACTAATAAGCTAGTAAAAGTGTAGAAGAGGAGCGAACTAGCAGATCTAAGGGAAAAATTGAAGAGCAGACGTTGGCACAGCTCAGAAGCTTACAAACAGTCCTGGATATAGCAAATCTGTATGTGGACTAGACTAGTTACAGGAAAGGTGGGAAAAAAGCACAAATGCTGGCTTTTAAACCAGAAAGTTGAAAGAGATGGAAAAACTGCCCAAATGGTCAATAAACTACAATTTATGGGCCAGAAACCACTCTTCTTGTGTTAGATAGGCTACCTAGTGCTTACCACCCCCACTGATAAGCTAGAAGGCTTCCCTCCAACACAGAAAGGCTTGGGGGTCTCAGAAGCTTACATACAGTCCTGGATACAGCAGATCTGTATCTGGACTAGATTATTTACAGGAAAGGCAGAAAACAAACTTAGAATTTTTTTTTTCATAAATAATGATAAGCCCTGTTGCATACATTTTTTACACAACATAAAAACTATAGAAACTCTTTTTTCATCCTAATAGGGGAGTTTCTGGCATAATGATTAAGGTGTTTAAACTATAACCACAAATTGCAGGATTTGATTCTCACATTTGAGAAGCATGGCTAGGCTTAAATAAAGCCCCCTCGAGTAATTTAAATAGTAATCACCCATGAACCTATAATGTAGATACTGTACAGAAATGCTAGATTATCATTTTAGAAAGTTAATCTCAAAACCATAACATCCTGTAGAAATTCTCTTATACACACGTGCTCGCATGCACATACACACACACACACACACACACACACACACACACACACACACACACACACACACACACACACACACACACACACACACACACACACACACACACACACACACACACACACACACACACGCACCCGCACGCACACACACGTGCGCGAGTGTGCACACGCACACACACAAACCATACTCTTAACTATCTCTGATTTTGCATAATGTCCCTTATTTTGTGTTATAATTTTGGTCTGTTCCTCATAAAATGTGTGGTTTTGGGGCAACCTGTTGAGAACTGCTGTTTTTAAGTGATGACCAATATTTAAGCTTTAGACTTCATATCCTTTAGAAAATTCACATTAATGCAAATTATATTATTCTAGCAAATTTGCAAGTGCATTAGGGCAATATTTAAAATGTTTTCTGCTTTTGGACATTTGTTCCCCATTATTTTTTACTTTGTTCTTGATTCTCAAGGTAGGAGATTAAGAATTACCTCTCTTTCTGTGACGCACACACACACACACACACACACACACACACACACACACACACACACACACACACACACACACACACACACACACATTTACTACATAAGACTGGCAGAAAGAATTCCAGTTTGAACGTCATGTATTTATTTATTTCTAAAAGTATAAATAAAACTCATACATTTCCTGAGTTATCATGAAAATACAGAGGGTCTTAACTTTTCCTTGTGTCATGTTGAAGCACATGCTGGACTCCCTGCTTTGGTGGCTGGAGTTTTTCTGTTTTGGTCCTTGCCTCTCAACTGCCACTGATTTTGCCTCATATTTTTGCCCTGCTTCATACAAATGTTGATTTTCTGATCAATCTAGTTATTCAGTAATGCCAGACATTAGAGATCCATACTCCTTAGTGTCCAGAAAATGCATGTTGATAAGCATGCAGTTCAAGAGAGCACTGAAGAGCCTAGCCTGTTCCAGCTGCTCCAAAGCACTGATTCAAAGTCACACAATAGACAAGGGGAATCAAGTTCTGTAGCAGAAGCGCAGCTCATTAACAGCTCACTGTTTTAATCCTTTATGCTAACTGCACGATGTTGATACAGAACCTGTTGTTCTAGTAACATTGATGGAAAGCCTGTTGTTTTGTTAACTTTTTAAAATTAATTACAGGTATGCACCACTTAACATCCAGCATAGGTTTTATCCCATAGAACATTAAGCAGCATGGACGTTAAGTGAACACCCTTTACTTTATATTCTGCTTTACTTAATGTCCGTCTGCATAACAGCCGATCACATTTCCGTCTGCTTAATACAGTATGGACGTAATGCGGTCAGACGTTGTACAGAAGGATGTTAAGTGGTGCACACCTGAGTAATATTTTTAAAAAGTTCCTGATTTGGGGCCTTTGTCCCCCATCATTTTTGTCTTGTCATGAATACTTGAATTAAAAAAGCAAGCACATTTCACATTTGTCAGCAACTAGCACCACACAGGTATTGTCCTCAGCTACTCTGATGAATAATAAATAATTTTCTAACAAAAAAAAAAAAAAGTGTCCTTGTATGTTTTCTTTAAAATGTGTGAGCTTCTCAGCATTGTGATTGGCTACTACTTCAATCCATCAAGTCAATCATCCAATCAGCAATGAAGTAATGGATGCAAGTGGGCAGTAGCATTCATTAATATTTTAGCACTCCTTGTAATTCTCATTTCACACACCAGCACTGCTAACCCTGAGAAAACTCTGATGCACGGTTTACACTAAAGCACTTAAACAGTGCTTCATACACTTCAAAATTGGATCAGTCACTTTCTCTGTTGGAGAACCAGATGAGGAGCTCCTTTTCTGAAAAAAAAAAAAAACAAACTAGTAGAAACTGCAGGAATAACACCCCTCCTCCCAAGAACACTCTCACAGTTTTGTTACAAGGAGTAACACCCCTTCTCCTAAGAACACTCTTGCAGCTTCCTATATGGAGTAATAATACCCCTCCTCCAAGAACACTCATGCTGTTTGTTATATGGAGTAACACATCTCCCCCAAAAATACTCCTACAGTTTTGTTATAAGGAGTAAGTGTACAACTTTGTTATAGACATCCCATTAGAAGAGCAGAAGGGCGTCTTTAAGGAATCAAGGCTTTGCCAGCATATCTGTTAATGTCCTAGTCATATATGTCTTTGTAGTGAGTCAGATGGATACACCACTCACCAGGCCTTCTGATCGTTGAAATATAAATATTTGCAAAGTTACTAAAACATGATTTCAATGTAGTAACAGCACTCCCACAGTGTCACATTTCAGTTCCTACACTCAGATTTCAGATTCGCTGCTGAAAATGATTGCGCTGTTGAAGGGGGTGTCTCTACATTCCTAAGAAGTCAAATCACATCTAAACACTTAAGGTAGGACAGTGACATTGAGCTACTCCATATCCTATTTGCTGTCAATAAAAACATTGTAGCTGCTCCAGTAGCATAGAGGGATAAAGCCCTGACTACAGCCCAAGTGGCCCGGGTTTGATTAGTGGTTCAGGTGACTGATGCAGCAGTATGAAGGGATGAGTGTTACCATCCCGGGGTGGGGGGGTGGTGGTCCCCTGTGAGTCTCCTGTGATGATCCATGGTGGAGGCTAAAGATGTCATGCTTGGAAGGCATAGTCTGAAGGGGAGGAGGGTGGGTACATGGCTGAGCTGCTACAGAGAAGTGTCAAAATGTCACATGTCCCTATTGAATGCCACCCCTCAGATGTACTACTGTGACCCTGAGGAAAGGGGGGTAATGGTGTAAGTCAAAAAATGAAACCCCTGGTGGATGAAGTCACACAGATGGATGAAGTCACACAGACCTCCAAGACAACCTGAAGTCCTATTGGAGGAAATCCAGAGAGTAGCTGGTGCCTGGTGGTTGGTAAACCGGACAATGAATGTGGAGTACTGCACAGAGTGCTGAAAGAATGATAAAGTGCGGAGAACAAAAGTGGCCAATAAAAACTTGTATGATTTCATAGTCATCTACTGTACACCCTCCATGTCACCCACAGTCCATGAGGCATATCTAAATTAACCAAATTCCCTTCCCATTAAACCTAGCACTATTCTCCTGGGGGATTTCAACTATCCTTCTATTAACTGGGAAACCTACACTACTGCAAATAAATATGAACAATTCTTCCTAGATTTATTTGACGAATCAGTTCATGTCCCAGCTAGGGGATCAAAAGTATTAAATCTAGCCCTCATCAATATAACTCCTCTGTGCACTACACCTGCAGTTGCCCTGAATTTGGTCAAATCTGAGCACCATCCAATAATATTTATTACAACCATAAAACCTGATTTACCATCAAACTCTTCTGTCTTTAGAGACTATTGTAAGGCAAATTTATTACAGCTAGCTGATGACCTGATGAAATGTAGGCACACTCTCCCTTCAATGACCCCATATCACATTCTGCTACATTCAGAGACAGTTTCTATATTCACCTAAAAGCATACATTCATAAATCAGTCCTTGTCAGGCACAAATACAATGCTGAGTTCATAAATAAACACTTATGGTCAAACCTTAGTATAAACAAAACTATACAATAAGAAGTAGAAAGTTATTGTCCATAAGAACAAACTTAATACCTCAACTAAAAAAGGTTAATAAAAGAACTCAGAAGCAAAACCAAATCCTCCAAGGTTAAGTATGAAATAAAAATTGCAACCAATGTAAAAGATACCTGCAAAGCCTTTTATAACTACGTTAGAAACCTTAGAAGGAAGGAGCTGAGCAAATACATAACAACATCACATACGTACCATAGAAGACATCTCTAGCATATTACCAGATACATTTAGTTCAGTACTCGCACCCTTATCTTCAATTAACTTTGCTCCACATATTAGCATGACCACATCCTGCTCAAATTACTTCAGAAGAAGTCCCAAGGGCTCTCTCCAATACCTAAAACACTATGTGATAGGGTGCCTCCTCTTCAGTAAGAACTCTGGCCTTATAGACTTGCTATTGAACCTATCCAGTCTCAGTCTTTCCCCGGATTTGTGCCAGAGGTATGAAGAACTACTGTAACCGACCAACTCTAAACCATATCTCCCAACTTCTTCGCAAAAGAATCAGGGCAAATCCTAACATAATGGTGGGGAGGGGGGGCAAGGGGGTCAAAGGACCAAAATCAGGGACAGACGTTAAATGTTGCTCTTATAAACTGTGAATGCTGCTACAATAACAGGTTATGCATTAATATGCATTTTCTGAAGGATATGAAGCTTGAAACTCAAATGTATAACATTATTTAGTGAATGCAATCCTCAATGATTTGCCATAAAGCAACACATTTTACAAGGAACAAACCAAAAATATGGGGCAAAAATCAAGGCATTATGTGAAATTCTTTTTTTTTTTTTTTTTTAAATATTTTTATTCATTTCCAAAAAAACAAGAAAACATGAATGCAGGTTATTTATGACAATGAAGTATTTACAAATTATTTAAAAAGGTAGGCTAAAACCTCTAAACAGATATCAAACATTAAAACCAAAATAAAGTATTTACAAGGGTGTCTATTGTTGACATATAATTGACTTTATATACAATTGTTTCCTGATTATAATCTGCTGCAGTCATTATTCTCCAGTATTTCAGTTACTTTTTGCCATGCTACGTATAATGATGTAGTTCTTTCAGTTCTTCCTTTAATAGTGTTCATTTCCAATTGCGATACTGCTGACACCATATTCATGAATTGCTTAAAAGTTGGAGAAGCTTTGGATTTCCAGTTTGATGCAATGTTCTTCCTTCCAATAGCTAGGAGAGTCCATAAGATTACATATTTTGTTCTTGGCACACAGTCGGGTACAGGTACATTAAACAAAATAATAGATTTGGAAATCTGGAATTTATCATTGAATACCATTTGCAGAAAATAATTTATTTTATCCCAATATGGTTTAATCAAATGGCATTCGTAGAACATATGTTGCCAGTCTGCTTTTATTGATAAATCACATCTCCAGCAGACAATATTTTTCTTAAACATAAGTTCCATTTTATGAGGGGTTACATAAGATCTGTGTATGAATTGCCATGTAAAAAGTCTCCAATGTAATGAAAGTCATGTCTGCTTTGGAGAGAAAAGAATTAGTTTTTTATCTCTGTCATTTGGCACATGTCCATTAACTGATCTATAATAATTCCATATTTTGTCATTATTATGCATTTTTATTTTTTTGTTTGTTTTATAAATAGATGATAAGTATCCCTTTCCAGTAATGGGTTGATTCATTAGTAATATTATATGTTCTATAAGGTTAGGAACATTTTGTCTTATTGATGGTTGCATTGTTTCTTGTTTGCTTAATATATACTGTCTTAATTGACAGTTGAGAGGTTTGCTCCACAAAGGATGACCAACCACTGGCCTTGGAACTCTAGACCTATAAGCCTCACCAGCCCTATCTATAAAGAATTGGACAGCATCATTATGGAACTTATTAAAAACAGCATCAGCAGTCTACAATCCTTTGACCCCAATCAGTTTGGGTTTGGTAAAAGTAGATCCTGCTTCCTAGATTTGGTGGACTTCTTTGAGTAAGTGACTGATGCACTGGATGCAGGCAAAATGGTTCACATTACTTTCCTGGCCAAGGCCTTTGATACTGTTCACATTCTGGCATTATCAATAAGCTAAACAAACTGAATGCAAACCCTAGATCTCAGTGGATCTCAGTGGATAGCAAACTGGCTTACTGACACAGCCCAATGTACTAGAGTATGGGTACACTGTCACTGAAAATACTCATTATTAGTACTATCCTTCAAGGATAGGCCCTTGAGCCACCTCTTTTTGGTATTTACTTCTCTGATGACAAGGTCAATGTCAAGGGTCTGTAGCTGACCAGGTCTGTAGATAACTGCAAGCCTGGAGCTGTATAAACAATCCAGATAGCCTGCAGATTCTCCAGGATGGAATAAAACATACAAATAAGTGCTGCCTGGACCATGAAATTAAGCTAAATGCAAAGAAATGTAGTGTTGTGTACTTTGGCAAACACAGGTACCCATGTGCCTTCCACATAAAGGACACCCCCTTGAAAATTGATAGTTACTGGGAACCTGAACACTTTGATTGGCAATGAACTATCCTTTGATCAGCATGTATTCACTGTTGATGGGAAATCTTTTTCTCTAGCCATACTGATTACCAGGGATGTATTTTCTAGGTCAGTGTATATTTATCACACCTCTCTATTCCTCCTTCATCAGAACAATAATGAAATGGAATGCCCTTTTCAGTATGCATTTCTCTAAACGTATGAATTATCACAAAAGCCTGCAGTGTTCCCTCACTAAGAAAACAAAGAGCACATTTTTCCAGTGTTACGCTGTTTTTAATGCTCTTTTTCTCTTTTGTTCTCTGTTTCCTATAGACTGTTGAGTCTGACCTCTGTTTCATCTACAAACCTTGAAGCATCTAGTTAATCTCAAGCAACCTCATATATGTCCACAGAGCAAATAACGCTCTTAGTACCTGCTCAAAGGAGCTACATTTCTGCCACAGCATAGATAGGGCTTGCTGATGAAATAGAACCCTCTCGCTCTTTCTTTCAAAGAGTCCCTCCAATGGCACAGATTTCTCTTAAATGTGACATACCTCCTTGACCCCCCCCCCCTTAACTGCAACCTGGATGAATTGATGGGAAACCATGAATTCACCCCTGGCTTGGTCCCTTAAATGCTCATTGAATAGTGAACTAGCAATTATTCACACCATAAGTGTTGACAAAATGAGATCTTGAGGCTAGCCTACAAATGGTCTACCTGATCAAAAACCTAGAACTAAAGCATGAACTCATGGACCTCTGAGTAGCACTCCTCCTCCTCCTCCTCTTCCACCTCCCAAGATCAGTCTTACAGCTTGTTACATGGAGTAACACCCCTCCTCCCAAGAACAGTCTTACAGCTTGTTACATGGAGTAACACCCCTCCTCCCAAGAACAGTCTTACAGCTTGTTACATGGAGTAACACCCCTCCTGCCAAAAACAGTCTTACAGCTTGTTACATGGAGTAACACCCCTCCTCCCAAGAACAGTCTTACAACTTGTTACATGGAGTAACACCCCTCCTACCAAAAACAGTCTTACAGCTTGTTACATGGAGTAACACCCCCTCCTCCCAAGAACAGTCTTACAACTTGTTACATGGAGTAACACCCCTCCTCCCAAGAACAGTCTTACAGCTTGTTACATGGAGTAACACCCCTCCTGCCAAAAACAGTCTTGCAGCTTGTTACATGGAGTAACACCCCTCCTCCCAAGAACAGTCTTACAGCTTGTTACATGGAGTAACACCCCTCCTCCAAAGAACAGTCTTACAACTTGTTACATGGAGTAACACCCCTCCTCCCAAGAATAGTCTTACAGCTTGTTACATGGAGTAACACTCCTCCTCCCAAGAACAGTCTTACAGCTTGTTACATGGAGGAACATCCCTCCTGCCAAAAACAGTCTTACAGCTTGTTACATGGAGTAACACCCCCTCCTACCAAGAACAGTCTTACAACTTGTTACATGGAGTAGCACCCCTCTTCCCAAGAACAGTCTTACAGCTTGTTACATGAAGTAACACCTCTCCTCCTAAGAACAGTCTTACAGCTTGTTACATGGAGTAACACCCCTCCTCCCAAGAAAAGTCTTACAGCTTGTTACATGGAGTAACACCCCTCCTCCCAAGAACAGTCTTACAGCTTGTTACATGGAGTAACACCCCTCCTCCCAAGAACAGTCTTACAGCTTGTTACATGGAGTAACACCTCTCCTCCCAAGAACAGTCTTACAGCTTGTTACATGGAGTAACACCCCTCCTCCCAAGAACAGTCTTACAGCTTGTTACATGGAGTAACACCCCTCCTGCCAAAAACAGTCTTGCAGCTTGTTACATGGAGTAACACCCCTCCTCCCAAGAACAGTCTTACAGCTTGTTACATGGAGTAACACCCCTCCTCCAAAGAACAGTCTTACAACTTGTTACATGGAGTAACACCCCTCCTCCCAAGAATAGTCTTACAGCTTGTTACATGGAGTAACACTCCTCCTCCCAAGAACAGTCTTACAGCTTGTTACATGGAGGAACATCCTTTCTGCCAAAAACAGTCTTACAGCTTGTTACATGGAGTAACACCCCCTCCTCCCAAGAACAGTCTTACAACTTGTTACATGGAGTAGCACCCCTCTTCCCAAGAACAGTCTTACAGCTTGTTACATGAAGTAACACCTCTCCTCCTAAGAACAGTCTTACAGCTTGTTACATGGAGTAACACCCCTCCTCCCAAGAAAAGTCTTACAGCTTGTTACATGGAGTAACACCCCTCCTCCCAAGAACAGTCTTACAGCTTGTTACATGGAGTAACACCTCTCCTCCCAAGAACAGTCTTACAGCTTGTTACATGGAGTAACACCCCTCCTCCCAAGAACAGTCTTACAGCTTGTTACATGGAGTAACACCCCTCCTCCCAAGGACAGTCTTACAGCTTGTTTCATGATGTAACACCCCTCCTTCGAAGAGTAGTCTTAAAGCTTTGTTGTACGGAGTAACAGCCTCCCTTCCTGCAACACTCTTGCAACTTTGTTATAAGGAGGAACACACTCTTACTGCTTGTTATATGAAGTAACAGCCCTCCTTCTAGGAACAGTCTTATGGCTTTGTTATAAGGAGTTACACCCCTCCTCCCAAGAAAAGTCTTGCAGCTTGTTATATGAGTAACAGTCCTCCTACTAATCATTCATTTCTACAGCTGCTAATTGTCTTAAAGCCTTTTAATTTTATTATTTATTATATTCTCCCTTCTGTCCAGTCCCTCAGCACTGTGGGATCAGCATTCTCCCCTCCTCAAAACTGACCAAAAGATCACCTAGATAAATTAAAAGGTTTTCTACTGCTTCTAACAAGTAATTGACCAGGAAACCACAAAAAAAAACATGAATGTGAAGGTCCGCTTTCATCAGCAGTTCTCTCCTCCTCAAAACTGGCCAAAAGATCACCCAGATAAATTAAAAGGTTTCCTACTGCTTATAACAAGTAATTGATCAGGAATCCACAAAGAAACACAAGCATGAAGGTCCAAATTCATCCACCAGTGTAGGTCTACCAGTATAGAAAATTATAAAACTGAGCATAAATGTGTACATTGTAAGATGCTCACAGCCCAGGATGGCAGCAAAGGGTTAATAGATGGTCCATCTTTACCATTTAACTAAGGCCATGTCCCATATCCAGTGTTTATGAAGTAGCTTTAGTATAATTCGATATCTGCTAACCCCCAGAACAAGTCTACGGTTTCTCAAAAATAACCTCCAGAAAAATTGAAAACCAGCCTCCTTGAATCCATTGTAGAGGATTGTTTTTCTCGTGAGCACTTCACGGTGAGGTTCTACCGATTAGCCCATTGTTCCTGCTTGTATAACTCCCCCCCCCCCCCACAAAAAGCCTGGTGAGAAGTTACTTGTACTTCCTCAACATCGGGTGCCATTTTTAAATACATCTCTCGGCTATCCAGTCAAGCAGTGCTGTGGGCTCAGCGTGTAAGTGTTTCTTTAACTGTAATCTTTCTAAACATGCTTTAAATATCTGTGTCAGTATTGACAAATGCTATAATCTTCTCTAGTTGTCTCAAATAATTTGTCATGGAAGTTGTATCTAGATAAACAAAGTTGACTGTGCTTTTGTTACATAACATGCTACTAAAGCTTACATCTGTATAACCAGTGATGTTTTCCCTGTCACTACAAATATTGCTAAATTTGTTGTCCTCATTGCTCCTTAACTTAGTTGAATGGGAACTGTACTTAATTTTCTCTACTGTGGCTTGCTAAACACACAGCTAGAGGGCTGTTCACGGAATCCTCTACTTGTTTTACATTTCCATGATTTGCTAGCCCTGAAAAATTGTGAAATGGATAGTTAAATGGCCCTTTCATTCAGTAGTAAATGAATCTGTAACTGCATTACATTTCTGTGACCTGCTAGCTTTAAAACAGGGAAACAACTGTAATCGCAAGGTTATGGTATAAGTATTTCAGATTCAGCAAATTTAACCTTAAGAAACTCTATGTTTGCAATGAGATACTTATGTAGTAAGCATGTATATCAAATAAGCTAAGTTTAATAAAGTTGATAGAGGCACCATTTAAAGCCATGTGGAGCCAACATATAAAACAGAATAGACTATGCACATTGTAGGACTGTATTAAAACTAACATTGTGACTATACATAACAGATAAATAAGGTACAAAGATTTATTATGCTAATAGAGGGATTGCATTGTACTGTAGTTACTATCACAGAAATGCCATTCAATCTTTATTTAAATATAGGTTGTTCTATAGTTAGCAGTTAAGGACTGTATTGCTGCAAACATGTTACCACTGTTATCTAAAGGATAGCTGTAGATCAGTGTGTGTGTGCGTATATCTTTAAGAAGATATCCAAGGGCTTGCACTAAAGTATAAATACTGAGCACATGTGAGCCTGACTGCCATTTTGTAGTTAGCTCTTGAGATGTGAACATGAATGCATGCATGTAAGCTCTGTTTGTTAAGTAGTTTGTTCATATTTAATGATGCTGTTATACATCCTGAGGTGTTTCTATATATTAAACCATCTGAACGAAACCCTAAGCCTTCTTATTATTTGTATTAGAGACAAATGAGTGACATGGTGACAGAAATGGAATATCCAAAGGGACATGGTGCCAGAAGCAGCATATCTAAAATGGCCTGAAGTTAGAACTGGCATACTGAAGTGGAACTAAGTTTAAAACAGCTTGGCGAAAACGATTTAAGGCAAACTGTGCATACTTCATAAAATAGGTCAGAAACAAATTTCAGGTATTAAAACTTGCTATTTTTTTTATATAAAATGAAAAAGAGCATACAGAACATTCTAAATAATTTTTGCATAAACAGATATGTAGGATATTGATAAAAATTTTCAAATTACCAAGGAAAATGT
Organism: Protopterus annectens; assembly: GCF_019279795.1. Lineage (NCBI taxonomy): Eukaryota > Metazoa > Chordata > Ceratodontiformes > Protopteridae > Protopterus > Protopterus annectens. The sequence continues at coordinate 812,041,214 of NC_056725.1, read as the reverse complement.
TTGAAATAAAGTCCAGTTGCATAAAATGAATAAAATAAGGGGAAATGACCTCATTTTTGAAAGCATATATTTTTTCATATTAAGCAAAGATATCCAAGTTTTCAGAAGTGTATAAAGTGTTTGCATGTTTTTGCAGTGTTAGAGTAAAGTTGTTTCACCAAGTACAGCCATTACAAGGCATATTTCGCAAAGTAAAGCCATTACAAAGCATATTTTGGAAAGTAAAGTATTTTAAAGACTTTATTGTGCATTTGGATGTTATTACAAGCACACAGAACAGTTTGTACATAACTACAAGGGCCATATTTTCAGTATGTCCTTTTTGGGCATGGCAGACAGATTTCGAAAACACAGTGCACTTGTCTTTGACAGTAATATTCATAGGTTGGTACTAGGCTATCAGCCCTAGGGCCTATACAAGCCTAGCCATAACAATCCCCTGGCTATTTCTTCACACAATATTTATTTCCCTGGACCCATGTCTAGCAAAGCGACTGACGTGATCCTTGAGGTGAATTTCCTATCTCCCATCCAATCGTCAAGGCTCCTTTTGAAGAGGGCCAAAGAGGCACTCTGCTTGACATGTATGGGCAGTCTATTCCAGAGTCTGGGGAGTCCCTAGGTCAGGAGCCTATCCCTCCAGCATGTTTTGTTCATTGTGATGACAAGGTTTAGATCCCTGGAGCATGTGGCTCTGAGAGATTGGGATTTCTTTAAGTGTAGCATGTCCAACAGCTCTGGATTTGACATGGCCTTGTATGTTAAGCAGAGATCACCTCTGAGTAGACGATATGCGACAGAGTATAGCTGGAGTTTTTTTAGATGGTCAGCATAGAGGGCATCTGCTTTAGGCCTGTGATTCTTTTAGTGAGGTATTTCTGTGGCCTTTCCAGTTGTTGCAGATGTCTTGAGAGGTACATACCAAATAGGGTGTTGTATTCTATAATGGGTATAATGAGGGATGAGTACAGTAGGACAATGACCTCCTTTTTTCTGGATGAAAAGCCCTTAGTGATGAGGTGTGCCACATAGAAGGATTTCCTGACTGTTGTGGCAATGTGGTTATTGAAGGTGAGACCATTGCCCACCTGTGTCCCTAAGTCTCTTATCACACTTCTGGTGTTTAGTGTACTGCCACCTATGTAGTAATTCATGGGTACATTTTTTTTCCCAAAGGGGATAACTATACATTTCTTGGCATTGAGCTTGAGCCTATGGCTCTGGCACCAAGCATCTGTTTCTGTAAGGCTCTTTTGTAGAATATCCATATTATTTGAGGATTCAATAATGGCTCTGAGTTTGCAGTCATCTGTGAACTTTGTTATCCAGAGTCCCTTAGTGTTGGCCTGTACTTCAGAGAAGTAGATGCCAAACAAGAGCGGTCCCAGGACTGAACCCTGAGGTACTCCACTTGTCTGGAGCTGGATTTGGAGGTGGCTACTTTTACAGTCTGGGTTCTGTCAGTAAGCCAGTTGGCAACCCATCAAATGATGTAAGGATTAATGCCCAGCTTAATAAGTTTATCTATGATCCCAGAGTGGGGGATGGTGTCAAAGGCCTTGGCAAGGTCCATATAGGCTGTGTGGACCGCCTTGCCCTCGTCCATAGCTCTGGAGACTGATTCGAAGAAGAATATTTCAGAGAACTGGAGAGTGTTTGAGCAAGAGTATGACATTTTCATACAGGCTGCATTTTCTGATAAAGATGACCATACAGAGGCATTTATTCTGCTTAATTTAGCTGAGTCAGAAGCCATAGAAAGGGAGTGTTCATTTGTGTATGCACCTGCTATCTATGCTGGAGAGGGGGAAAACCATCATATTGTCATACAGGATGAGACAAGGGAGGACCAAAAGTGCTTAAAATGTATATTTAGAGAAATGTGTAACCCCCAGACAAATTTTATACAAGGGATGAAAAGCCTGGTGAAACTTTTTCAGCATATATAACTGACCTGAGAAGTTAGGCTAAAATGTGCAGATATGGTGACTTAATGGATAAGTTGATAAAGAACAGATTCATTTGTGGTATAAAAGATGATGCTGTGAGAAATATTTTGTTTTGTGACAGTGATTTAACTTTGAATAAGACCATTGAGATTTATCAGATATAAGAGCTTACAGAAAAGCACATGAATATCCTTACAAATGAGAGCAGCTCTAGAAGGCACAATGATAAAGCTCATGTTGATAGTATGCAGCACATGGTTAAAAGAAACAGGCCCAAGCACATGGCAGCTGTAACCCCTGCAGCACTTACTGGTAAACCTTACAACTTTCTAGCACATTCCAGACTTCACACACCCTCAGTGAAGCACAACAGTGAGTCTGTCTGTGTCTTTCAGCTTTTCCCGGTTAGGGGTTGCCACAGCGGAACTCCGGTCCGCTAATGATTGGTAGTTGATTTTTACATACCGAGTTACCAGCTCTGACGCGCAACCTTCAACGAAGGTACGCCCATTCACGCATGTCTCCACACAGAAGACGCTCTAGCTGAGAATCAAACTGACAGCATCTTACAGTGAGGCAACAACACTACCACAGCACCACCACCGCGGGTCGAAGCACAAGAGTGAGTCAGCACACTCAAAACATGGGCCCCCACCCACTTTCATTGCCAACTGTCGTAATTGTGGTGGAAGTCATGAATCTAAAAGGGAAAAGTGTTGAGCTTTTGGTCAGCAATGCCACAAATGTAATAAATGGAATAATTTCAAAAGATTTTGTAAATCAAAAGAATGTGGACACTCGTTTATTAAAAGGGAACATTTTAAGAAATGAGTAGATCAGTTAGACTGTTGCAAGCCTACTCTTTATGTTGCTGGTGTGTCAGTGCTTCATGAAACAGTCAATACAGTTGATTTAAAGGGCAAGAATGAAGCATTTTGTACTGTTCAGATAAATGGCAAGCCCCCAGAGCTAAAAGTTGACACAGGTTCTAAAGTGCAATGTTATGTCTGCAGAAACATTTGCCAGAGTATGCAAAGGTGAAAGGCTTGATTTGGCAAGGTGTGCAAAACTTGTTGCTTATGAAGGTGAAGAAAGTTAAACTGAAGGCTCAGCATTGCTTTCATGTTACTTCCAGAGTAGAAGAAGCTATGAGTTATTATTTTATGCGGTCAGTAAGTGCATTTAGTCATTATTAGGGCTCAGAGACCCTTTGAAAATGGGACTACTTTCATTTAATAAGGAAGTCCATCATGTTAGCTTGAAAGACCACTACTCTAATTTTGCCCAGCACATTTTTTCTGCCTATGCTGATCTTTTCCAAGACAAATTAGGCAAACTTCCAGTTGTGTACTCCATAAAGGTAGACCCAGAGGTCAGTCCAGTTATCAGACCAGCATGTAAAGTTCCAGTAGCCATGCAGGACAGATTCAAGGCTGAGTTAGATAAAATGGTACAGCAAAGTGTAATTTGTCCAGTGGAAACTCCAACAGAATGCTTATTTTCCATGGTGGTAGCTCATAAGAAAAGCTCAGACGACATCAGAATATGTATTGCTACACGAGATTTGAATGACGCACTAAAAATACCTCATTATCCAATGTGCACAGTTGAAGAAGTCGCCAAATGCCACTATTGTTTTCTGTATTAGATGCAAAGAGTTCATTTTGTCAAATTCGGCTTGGCAAAAAATTCTCATTGCTCACTACATTTAGTACTCTGTTTGGCAATTACAGATTTTTGAGAATGCCATTTGGCATAAATTCTGCAAGTGAAGTCTTTTAACAAGCAATGGAGCAAATTTTTTGGGTATCCTTGTGCGATTATAGTAGGCAACATACTGGTAGGAGGTCATAATGATGCAGAATATGACAGAAACCTCAGAAAAGTTCTAGAAAGGGCATATCAAGTAAATCTTAAGCTCAATGCACAGAAGTGTAAATTCAGGCTACAAGAAATTCCTTATGTTGGTTATTTATTCACGAGTACAGGCTTATGACCAGACCCTTCAAAGCAAACAGCCATTCTCGAGACACTAGCTCCAGATAATGTTCAAGCCCTGCAGTGTTTTCTTGGCATGGTCAACTACGTAGGGAAGTTCATTCCAGACTTGAGCCAACTTTCAGCTCAACTTTCAGAGAGCTGACACGTAAAGATGTATCCTGGTCTTGGTTAAAGCAAAACCAAAGAGCATTTGATGTCCTGAAACAGAGAATTGCCAGTCTGCCACCTCTCAGATACTATGATGTTCACAAGCCAGTGACACTTTCCTATGATGCTTCAAAATTTGGACTTGGTGCAGTTATTTTACAAGAGGTCCAAACTGTTGCCTACGCATCTGTATGCCCAGATTGAGAAAGAGCTTTTGGCAATTGTGCTTGCATGTTCAAAGTTCCATGATTATGTTTATGGTAGACCTATCCAGATTGACAGACCACCAAACTTTAGTCACCATCTTGGGAAAGCCATTGTATTCAGCTCCAGCCCAACTGCAACATATGATGCTGAGATTGCAAAAGTACAATTTCAAGCTTGTCTACAAGAAAGGAAAACTTCTTTGTCTTGCTGATACATTATCCAGATCACCCAGAAATACCACTGAACAGAATGATAATTAAGGTTCTCAATTGATTGATGATTTTGAAGTTATGGAAGTGAGAAACTTTTCTTCCACGTGGCTTGATGAACTGGGGGAACACACAGCAAAGATCCAGTTTTACAAAGGCTCAACCACTTTATCAATCAAGCATGGCCATCAAAGCAATTGTGTTTACCGCAAGTACTGCAGCCTTAGTCTCCATACAGAGATGAGATTTTTGTCTGACAAAGTTATCATAATGAAAGGTCCAAAAATAATTGTTTCTAAATCCTTGCAACCAGAGTACATTACTGTCTTGCATCATGGTCACCCAGGAACCAAATCTACCAAAAGAAAGGTGAGCGAGATAGTGTTTTGGCCTTCTATGTCACAAGACATTGAGAGAGCACTTTCTTCTTGTTCAGTATATAATAGTACAAAGCCTCATCAACAGAAAGAACCACTTCAGCTTAACCAGATTCCAGAACTACCTTGGTCAACAGTAGCCACTAATATCTTCCAGTGGAATGGTCAACATTATTTGGTGTTAGTAGAGTCTTACTCCAATTGGTTTGAGATTGACTTACTTCCTAACCTGGCATCTAGTACTTTTATTACTAAGATGAAACATCATTTTTTAGTGCATGGAAGCCTGCACAAGTTATTTCTGACAATGGCATGCAGATTACAAGCCAACAGTTCAAAAGATTTGCTGAATAATGGGACTTTACTCATGTAAGGATGCAGACGTCCAACGGTTATGATCGGCTTGGTGTCATGAAGAATATTGGTCCAGAGCCGAGATTGTGCATTATAGACTCAGAAGGAGCAACTTTTAGGCAGAATCAGAAATATTTGAAACCACTGTCTGAGCCTATACCATAGCAGATAGCCTGTGAGAAAGACTTTTTATCTCAGATAGCCTGTGAGAAAGACTTTTTATCTCAGAGTAAGTTGTCCGGTGTTCCAGTTCTAGAGAAAGTTACAAAGAACATTCCTGTTCCTATGACAAATCAAGAAGTTCCTGATATGAGTTGTGCACGGCAGACTGTCCCTGTTGCTAAATCTAGTCCCAACTGTTATGTTACGAAATATGGCCAAATCTCTAAACCCTGTAGCAGATATGAAGCAACTTGGACATGAACATTGTATTTTGTTTCTAATGTATGTAGTAATGCATGCTTGTCTCTGATATTGTTTTGCTTGAAGGGCAATCTTTTTAAGAGGAAGGATGTAGATCAGCGTGCATGTATATACCTTTAAGAAGCTATCCAAGGGTTTGCACTAGAGTATAAATACTGAGCACATGCGAGCCTGACTGCCATTTTGTAGTTAGCTATTGAGATGTGAACATGTATGTATGTAAGCTGTTTGTTAACTAGTTTGTTTGCGTTTAATGATGCTGTTAGCTATCCTATGTTTCTATATATTAAAGCATCTTAACAAAACCCCAGCCTTCTTATCATTTGTATTAGAGATGAATGAGTGACAATAGCTATAATTTTTTACCCAAGAGCGATATTGTGCAAGCTTTAGTTAACAGCACCTCTAACATTGTCTTCTCTCATGCTCTTTTTCCAGTCTTCCCTCCTCAAAACTGACCAACAGATCACCCAGATAAATTAAAAGGTTTCTTACCGCTTCTAACAAGTAATTGACAAGGAAACCATAAAGAAACATGAGTGTGAAGGTCTGATTTCACCCACCAGTGTAGGTCTACCAGTATAGAAAAGTTTAATACTGAGCATAAAGGTGTACATTTTAAGGAGCTCACAGCCTGGGATGGCAGAAAAGGGTTAATAGATGGTCCATCTATACCATTTAACTAAGGCTACCTCCCATACCCAGTGTTTATGAAGTAGCTTTTGTATAATTCGAGATCTGCTAACCCCCAGAACCAGTCTACAGTTTCTCAAAAATAACCTTCAGAAAAATTGAAAACCAACCTCCTTGAACCCATTGTAGCTAATTGTTTTTCTCTTGAGAACGTCATGGCGAGGCTGTACCAATTCCGTTCACCCTCACTTTGCTTGGGCTCACTCCGTTCCCCTACTCAAACCGCATTTTCCCACCCACCCCCACTATTCCTATATTTATTTTACAGTAGCCATTCCTAGAACCCCCATTAGCCAATCAAACAGGGAAATTAATCTAAAATACATCACTCCTTAATTAATTAACCCTACCTCCTGTAAGGCACAGTAAGTTTATCTGGTCAAATAGATATTAAGTACTTAACTACAAACGTCCCAGTGCCATCACGCTAAACCAACATTCACCATTAACTTTCTTTCTGTTTCTAACTCCCACTGCAAAAATATGTTACCCTTATACAATGCTGCTGTATTAATCTTGACACTAGCAGCACACTTATTGTTCTAATTACTGAAACCTGGCTAAAACCTGATATAAGCAACAATGACATTCTTGCTCCTGGATAAAATATTCTGCAACAAGACAGAAAGGGCAAAAGGGAGGAGGAATAGCCATTATATTTAAAACTATCCTTACTCTAGAAGCCATACAACATAATGCCCCAGAATTTAACAATGCAGAAGTGATTTTTAGAAAACTAAAGATTAATTCTAAAAAATATCTAAATTTAATAGGAACCTATATACTCCCTGGAAATAACCTTCCCACATTAGAAAACTTATTGCATTGGTCCTCACAAGCATTGTCGCATGGAACTGTTATTTTTTGTATTTCTGTATTGCCTTTCTATATTTTGAATACTGTAGTTTGTTTTCTTTATCTTGTGTTTTGCTTGCATTCTGTTTTAACAGCATATTAAAACTTCAAAAGAGAGTTGTCTTGTTAAATACCACTGTCTTTCTAGTTGCCCGCCTCTTATGTTAATCTGACCATATATCTCATTTCTCTCTACTTTCACTGGCTTATGTGAGTAATCACAAAACCATCACTTTTGAAATCCCACCCCTTCAATTATTTAAATTTATTGGCCATCCTACAGTATTTCATAGTACCAAAATACAAAAGTAACCACCCCTTTCAGTCCATCTTGCTGTTTTAAAAATAGTAACTCTCCACTAAACCTTAACTTTTAAACAGGTAAAACTCAAGTTACCTACTTTCATATCTAACTTCTCTAGTGCACACTGCAGAGTGCATTCTTTTCAATCTTACCTTTAAGCATCCCTGTTACTAGCACTTTCTCTAATACCTAAAAAGATCATCTCTACTTGACTCCAAGTAGACTTTTCTCTATCTGTTAAACCTAGCACTTGCTCCTACAGTACTTATTACCTTGATACGGCACTCTTATAGATAGCACCCCAAAAAGGCAAACCCCCATTTCTCGGTCACCCACATCCCCCGGAATCTCTTTTAAAGTTTTTTTGTCTAGTCCTTCTAGCATGTCGAGGGATCAGTTGCTAGTGTCCACTCTTGCTCAGCTGGTGAACCTGGGAATATTGAGGCAATGTTACAATTGCCTCATGTACACAGACAACCCTCTCCTCCTCCCACAAAACACAAATACATGCAAGAGATGCAACTATACGGCCAAACTGGAGGCTGAGCTCTCTCAACATAGGACTGGCAAGACCAGTCAGGAGGAGAAGGTTACCACACACACTATAGACCCAGTCTCACATAGTACCATCACAACCTCAAATCATACACATAAACACACAAAGACATACTCGGCTCTGATCAAAAATCTACCAAAACAGCAGAGGCCACCAAAGCAGACACCCAAACAACCACCACATCAGAACACAACACCTGCAACACATAAACCTCACAGTCAGAGTGTCAAACAGTCACAGCCCTTAAGGCCAAACACAATGCCAGACACACTAGTCATTGGTGACTCCATAGTCAGACACACTGACGTCCCGCTCACCAGACTGAGTAAGGAGAAGGTCACAGTAAGCTGCCTGTCCGCTGCTAGAATCCGCCACATAACGCAAGCACTCAGGTCTCTCAACAGCAGGTACAAATACGACTCAGTCATTGTCCACGCTGGTGTAAACGACCTGAGACGTACCTCCTTGGACTACATGAAAAGAGACATTGAGGAGCTCTCTGATTATGTAGCCCAGGCAGGTATGACCCTGACCTTGAGCAGTATCCTACCTTCACTAAGAATGATGCCACAATACAGAGATAAGATGATCAGCTTTAACAATTGGCTTAAACTCTGGTGTCATTCAAAGGGGATCCAATGTCTGTCTGCCTGGGATGACATGCTGGACAAGCCACGCTGCTTCGCAAGGGACGGCTTGCACCTGTCACCCCTGGGATTCCGGATATTGGCAAAGGCTCTTGCCACCCTTATAGTGCCTTTTTTAGGCAAGGCTCAAATTCTAAACCTACCACCCTAGAACACAAAAAAGGAAAAAAACTAAGGGTAATGCTGCTCAATGCCAGAAGTCTAAATCTCAGAATGCACGCACTCGAGGTCCTTCTCAGTATGGAGAACATCGATGTCTGTGCAGTGACAGAAACCTGGTTCAAGGCTCCTGAGAGCACCCCAGCACTATCAGGTTTTACCTCTTATCATGCGTTCCGGCCCCAAAATCCGGACAATACCAAGAAAGGAGGGGGGGTATCCATATTCATCAAAGACACCCACACCTCAAGACTGGTGGCAACGCACGATGCATCGGAGACCATCCAGGTGCAATTAACCATAGGCAAGACTGCTCTGCAAATTGTAGCATGTTACAGGCCACCCTCACAAACTCAGGAACCTCACATGGCCTTCCTGAAAACACTAGAGGGATAAATGTATCACCAAACACCATCATACTAGGTGACTTCAATTACCCTAATATAGACTGGGAACACTACTCAAGCCCAAACACCCTAGCCCAAAAGTTCCTGGAATTCATAAACTCAAATGCCATGGAACAACTAGTCACCATCCCCACAAGAGGAGAAAACATACTTGATCTCATCATCACGAACATGGGAGCACAATGTTCAACACCGAAGTATACCCCTCACTGGTGAGATCAGATCACAAACTAATCTCGCTGGAGGTCCTCATCCCACCCCACCTGAAATAAAAGACCACAGTAAAGAACTTCTCGAAGCCGACTTCACACTTCTAAAGACGAGTGTGGTCTCCTTTAAGGCCCCGAGCGGAAAAAGTACTCAAGCCGCTGAATCACTTACAAATGCCTTCTACCAGCACCTGCAGGACTGCATGGATAAGGCAATTCCAAGCAAAACAAAGACTCTTTGTACCAAAGGCAAGCGTCCAGTCTGGTGGACCCCAGCCATAAACAAACTCTACAACAAAAGGAGGAAGCTACTACAAGATAGAGCAAAATCCTTAAAAGGTAAGACACCCTTGATCACTATAAGTAAAAACTAAGAGCTCTCATAAAATCATCCAAAGCAAATTTTGAGAGAAAAATAGCTAAAGACTCAAAAGACAATCATAAGGCCTTCTTTAGCTATGTTAGAAACCTGGGAGGAAACTCCCAGATATGCTCAGAACTAGTTCAAAATGATGTGAAGATTACTGATCCTACAGACATTGCCAACATACTGGCTGACAGGTTCAGTGCAAACTTCTCCCCCTCCCCAAAAGGAGAGATATCTATACCAAGCGATTGCAGCCCCCCAAACATCTCCAACACCCAAGTGAGAACTGCTCTCTCCAAAGCAAAAAACACAGCATCCATGGGACCTGATGGTGTCCCCGGCTGTGTGCTCCACGAACTCAACGAGGAATTAAACCCACAGCTAGGACAGCTGTTTAATCATAGTCTTACCTCTGGATACGTACCCAGGGAGTGGCGCACTGCAACTGTGGTCCCACTTCACAAAGGCGGTGCCTCCACCGACCCTGGAAATTACCGCCCCATTAGCTTGACAAGCCTTATCTGCAAAGCCATGGAGAGGATCATAATGGACCTCATAAATAAAGACATAGGGAATTTGCAGACTTTGGATCCATCCCAGTTTGGCTTTGTCAAAGGCAGATCATGCCTTCTAAACTTGGTTGACTTTTTGAAACAGTCACCAAAGCCATTGATGAGGGAAAGGCAGTCCATACAGCCTACCTCGATCTGGCGAAGGCCTTGATACAATACCCCACTCGGTATCATTGAAAAACTCATCAGCTTAAATGTTAACCCATACATCACAAGATGGGTTGCAAACTGGCTGAGTGACAGAACCCACAGGGTCAGAGTTGCTGGCGCCATGTCAGACTCAAAGCCTGTCACAAGTGGTGTACCACAGGGCTCAGTCCTGGGCCCACTCTTGTTTGGCATCTACTTTTCCAAGTACAAGCAAACACAGGAGGGTTATGGCTGACAAAGTTTGCAGATGACTGCAAACTGGCCATAGTAGAAAACACATCTGACACAGATATCCTTCAGAAGGGTCTCACAGAAATGGATAACTGGTGCCAGAGCCATGGCTTAAAGTTAAATGCCAAAAAATGCATAGTCATACCCTTCGGGAAAAACAAGGTTACCCCTAGCTACCAAATAGGTGGCAATCCACTGAGCACAGAAGAAGTTATCAGGGACCTGGGGACCCAGGTTGATAGTAGTCTGTCATTCGACACCCATGTAGCTAAAGTAGTTAGGAAGACCTTCTACATTGCCCACCTTATCATGAAGGGATTCTCATCTAGATCAAGGGAGGTCATAGTCTCCCTATACTCATCACTCATCAGACCAATGATTGAGTACAATGCCCCATTCGGAATGTATCTGACCCGACACTTGCAGCAGCTGGAGAGGCCACAAAAGTTCCTCACCAAAAGGATAAAGGGTCTCAAACATCTGTCCTATGCTGCCCGACTGAAAGAACTCCAGCTCTATTCAGTCGCACCGCTTGCTCAGAGGTGACCTTTGCCTAACATACAAGGCCATGTCAAACCCAGATTTGATGAATATGCTTCACCTCAAAAATCTAGATCCGTCAGAGCCACAAGGGCGGGAGACTTAAACCTCGACACGGCTATTAATAGGACGTGCTGGAGGGATAGATTCATCACCCAAAGACTCCCTATGCTGTGGAATAAAATCCCGGTATATGTGAGGCAGAGCACCTCGCTGGCCTTGTTCAAGAGAAATCTTGACCAATGGATGGGAGATCGCAGATATACCCCAGGGATTACCTCAGTGTCACTGCTCAACAGAGGCACAGCAAAATAATGGGTATAGTTCCCCATACTAAAGGGGTGGCGTAAGCCACAAAACTATGGGCTAGGCTTGTAAATGCCCTCGGGCAGATAGCCTAGTATGAACCTATGAACCTATGAACAATAATCATGGGTGATTTCAACACTGACTGGTTCACCTGTAACTCCCAGAACCCCACTAACTACATGAACCTCTATGGCTTCACCCAAATTATTCAAGTTCCCACTTGGATCAACAAATCATCTAACAGGCACTCCATCCTTGATTGGATATTAACAAATAGACCTGCTCTCTCCTTTCATTCTGGCTGTCTCTCAGAAAACCTCAGTGATCATCTCCCAACCTATTTACTCAGACATCGAATAAACCCATCAAAACCCACTACTTGCCATCTTATAAGAAATAAAAGAAACTTTAACTCCCAAGACTTCATATCCACCCTCAAACTTTGCAATTGGGCTCCACTTAAACATCTCCCCCTAGATGATGCTTTTAAATATTTTAATTCTATCTTCCTGAACATGTTGAATGTATTAGCTCCTCCAGGAACTATAAGACTAAAATCTAACTTTCCCACATGACTAACCAAAGAAACCAGGGCACTGCTAAAAAGGAGAGATAAGGCATGGGATCAATGGCACAATACTAAATCTCAAGTACCAAACAGGCATACCAAGAGCTCAGAAATAAGTCGAAGAGACTAATTAAACAGAACAAAATAAACTTCTACTATAATATCCAAATTAAACACCACAATAACCCATGAAAAGTTTTGGTCAGCCATTAATAACATCCTTCTACCATGTAACGCTAGCTCATCCTCCCCATCTACTAATAACATTTCAGACAGTATAGCCACCAAATTTAATAAATATTTAACCAAGACAATTTTCACTCTCTCTCTAACAAGTATGGCTCTACCCCTACTTCCATTCCTCCTATATCAAGTAATTACAACTTGTCTCTACTGACGTGATAAAAATAACTACTAAAATAAATGAAGCCCACAGCCTTAGCAGCTGATAACCTGCCAGCTGAATATCTTAGAATTGCTGCCAATACCATCTCCTTCCCTGTATCCATCCTTATTAATCGATCCATCTCTGAACACAAAGTCCCATCTTTTGGGAAAATTGCATATATTATTCCATTACATAAAGGAGGCAGTTCAAAAGAATTGTCCAACTATCATCCAATTGCTATCCTGTCACCTTTGTCCAAAATTCTTGAGAGATGTATTCAAACACAAATTATGGACTTCCTGCTTACTAACAAACTTCTATCCAATACTCAGCATGGATTTTGAACCTTCTGCAGTACTACCTCTGCTCTAATGACTTTCATTGATACAGTTAATCACCATAGAAATAACAACAAATTTCTCTCCTCTATCTTTCTTGACCTATCAAAAGCCTTTCATATGGTACCTCATAATAAACTTATACATATACTTTCTGAACTGAATCTAAGCCAGTCTACTCTTGTGTGGTTCCAAGACTACCTTACTGGGTGCCAGCAAGTAGTATAATTGCAACAAAACCTCTCTCCTCTTCTACCTGTCACCCTAGGAGTTCCTCAAGGATCTATCCTCTGTACCCTACTTTAATATGCTGCACACCCCCTACTGTAATGCCTTCCCTGGTAAAGTCAGACCACAAAATGGTCTCCTTTGAAATAAAAATAAAACCTGGACCCCCAGCTAAACCAAGAATATTTAGGAACTATTCTAAGGCTAACCTCCTGCTATTAAGTGAAAACCTGGCAAAATTTCAAGCCCCTATAAAACCTGAGAACACTTCTGCCTATGACAGTCCTTCTGTCAAGACCAAGGAAATTAGAATTGGAGACTCCACCTCTACAAAGAGGCCAGTCACAACTGGAGTCCCTCAGGGACCAGTCCTAGGACCGCTCATTTTTGGCATTTACTTATCAGAAGTCAAGGCCAACGTCAATGGTCTCTGGCTGACTAAATTTGTTTGCAAATTAGGAGCTGTCATTGAATCTCACACTGACACAAATGTTCTCCAGGAGGGGCTGACACAGACAAACAACTGGTAACAGAGTCATGAACTAAAATTAAATGCCAATAATGCATAATAGTATCCTTTGGGAAGTCATCCATCCCTGGTAACTATCATATTGACAACACACCCCTTAGAGCTGACCCAGTAGTCAGGGACTTAGGGACACACATAGATAGTAATCTAGCCTTTGACCATCACATGTCTACATTGGTGAGGAAATAATTCTATGTTGTGTAAGTTATAAGCAAAGGTATGGCATCCAAGTCCACTGAAGTTATTGTTCCACTGTATTCGGCTTTCATCAGACCTATCATTGAGTACAATGCACCCTTTGGTATATACCTAACCAGGCATATCCAACAACTGGAACGGCCACAGAGGTTCCTCACTAAAGGAATACAGGATGTAAGCAATATGTCCTATGCAGACAGCCTCAAGGCCCTATCCCTGTATTCTGTCTCTTACAGGCTTTTGAGGGGAGATCTATGCCTGGCATACAGACCATTGTCAGACCCCACTCTGATGGACCTCCTGCATATCCACAAAACAAACAGTACCAGAATTACCCATTCTAAAGACATAAACCTTGCCTGTTATACAAATAGAACCTGCTGGAGAGACAGGTATGTATCCCAGAGACTACCCCGTCTATGGAACAGGCTCCCCATCCATGTGAAGCAGAGTTCCTCCCTAATCTAATTCAAGTGTAACTTGGACAATTGGATGGGAAACAGGAACTTCATCCCTGGTTTGGCACCTATGACTCTGATGCAAACAGGTAATCTGTAAGTGGTTCATCTCCCAGGCCCCTGCTTACACTTATCAATGGTATCAGAACTTGTCTGAGATTTGGGATGCATAGCTAGGATTAAAAAGGCCCTTGTGGTCGTTAGCCTAGTAAACACCTAGGAACCCATATGTGCTGCTCCTTCATTACAGAAACTGCAGTTAATAACAGAACAATCTTTGTCTGCTGTAGAAGCACGGCTAACTAATTCCCAGCTTATTCTGAACCCTAACAGAGCCAAGCTCATGCTTTTCCAACTCAGTAGAACTAGTGACCCCCCATTCGATATCATGTTCATGAATAAAACCATTGTTTCTCCCATAGCCCAAACTAAGCTTTTGGGTATAGTGATTGATAACTGCATGAAGTTATATCCATATTGCCCAGACCATAAAGAAAGTGCACAAAACATTTGGTGCACTATACAGAAATAAGCAGTATCTTACTAACAGTAAGAAAGTCACTATTGCAGGAACCCATCTCATGTCAACTCTCCTTTACACTTCACCAAGTCTCACAAACCTTCGAAAATCACATTTAGCAAAATTAAACTCCTGTTATAATAAAATAGCTAAATTTGCCACAAACTCTTCCATTAGGTAATACCACCGCATTGCATTCAAACAACTTCATTGGTTAGAAGTTTCTCACCTCCTACTTTATAACCAGTTACCATGGCCCATAAAATTCTACATCAACTTGAGAAAACCCCAGCCCTTCAAAACCTACTACATCCCTATTCCAGTAATCGAATCCTGCACTCTTGTAATAACTCTATGATAAACGTTACCAAAGCCAACAATGCTGCAGGAGACTCCCTCTTCTGAAACCGTATAGATAAAATCTGGAACACATTGCCTATAGATACAATATTGTCTACCAACTTCTCATTTAAAAAAAACACTTAAATCTCACGTATCTATATCAAGGCTATGCTTCTGCATTAGTCCAGGATGGGTGTTTTTTCTGTTTATCCCTTTATATCCATTCTTCTACCCCTTCTGAACATTTTTTACCCCTTCCTAACAGTTCTCTTACCCCTTCCTAACAGTTCTTCTCCTCAATTAAATCCCTACCATATAATTGCCACCTTTCATCTCTTGTTAATTCTGTACAAAATTCCTAGCAGCACTATCACCACTGAAAAACTAGGGCTAAGGACTCAATGTTCACTTCTCAAAGACTTTCCCTTTACTACCTAGAAGTATCAGTCCTCTATCTAATGTGCAGGACACAGGGATCATTTACTGGACACTAACCTACTTTCACCTGTTAGCATCAGTCTACTGTTAGAAAAGAAAGAATAATGTACAAATACTTTTCCATGTGATACAAAAATGTTCATCTCTCAGGTCTCTACTGAAAAGATTTTTACAACAATCATAGTAAACTTGTGTTTCAAGCTATGTTGAAAAAATACAAGTTTTTGTAAGGCATTTATGCAAACACACTATCTGAGCCTCTTATTTATGCCTTTATACATGCTATCCATTGATTTTTTTTTCATCTATTTATGTTATTCTCATTCTTGTTTTTGACTCTGTATATATATATATATATATATATATATATATATATATATATATATATATATATATATATATATATATATGCTTATTTATGTTTTATATGGAATTGCATACACTTCTCTGTATTATATGTGGTGCCTGTATATGTAAATGTGGGGGTCTATATTACCAGAATGAAAACTCACTTTAGCGAAACTTGTTTCAGCGACACATTTTGAGCGAATGTCTCAAATATCACAAAAGTGAACGGAGATCGCCGTAGGGAATTCTTCCCTTTACTTCAATGGAGTGCGATCACAGAGTTGGTATATTTAAGTAGCAGGGGTGTGGGGGGTGCAGGGGGGCTTGCCCCCCTCCATAAAACAGTTAGTGATAGTTTTCGTCTGTTAGGTTTTTTATTTTTGTTGTTTGATATTTGAGACAGTTGCTGAAACTGTCACTCAAACGGGTTTCGCTAAAGTGAGTTTTCATTCCACTAATATAGACCCGTAAATGTGTATACTCATCTGTGTTAATTGTGGAGCTTTTCTCCCCAGGCCTACGCTGAAAGAGGATTTTTGTCCAGTTGAACTTTCCCAGTAAACAATTGTAAATTAAAATAAAATAAAATAAATAATATTCAGTGTGAGTTGAAACATGGCCCTTATGGTATCACTTCCTACTGTCTTAGTAAGGCCTCTTCTAGAGTATGGTAATACTGCATGGTTCCCTTACTCCATTAATCAGTGTAGAAAAATAGGCAAGATCCAAAAAAAATTGTTATTGAAATTGTGGAACTAGCAGGGCCTCCATGTAAAGTGAGATTAAGCAGCTATAATTCTTTCCCCTGTGCTATAGATGGTTAAGAGAAAATGTGATTCTAACATATACAGCTCTGAAGGATGAATGCTTATTAGAATGTGTGGTTCATAAAAAGGCATGTCATGGAAGGATCTTAGGGGAAGAGGACAGTAAAGTGAGCATGTGGTTTTTCAAAACCACTAGAAGGAGAATGATTTTAGGCAATCTAACTAATGAAACAATCTGCCAATACGGGTCTACTTCAGATGATTGAAGTTTCAAAGCTTCAAACATCATATGGCCAAGGACCAGATGATTGAAGTTTTGATACCTCGAAAATCAAATAAAAACAGTTTTCCTTTATGTTTTTGCAGGGGAGTAAGCCCCCTTCACCCCACATCCCCTGCTACTTAAACATACCAACTCCGAGATTGCACTACAACGAGGAAAACGGTACATTTCCTGTTATACACTGTATGACGATCTCCATTCAGAATGTTCAATATTTTAAAACTTCAATCATCCAGTCCTCAGCCATATGATGCCCAAAGTTTTGAAACTTCGATCATCTTAAGGGGACCCACCAATACATATTCAACAAATAAACACAATGAATAAATTCAAGACACCTCTTAATAATCAAGCAAAGACTAGTGTATGTGGCTTTATTTAGAGGAGGAAAAAGTGAGCACTTTTGGACTTCTTGACATGTTATGATATGATATATTGTGGTATTATGTATTTACTATGTTATTGGGTATTTTGACCTCATGCGCATAATTAGCAGTACCAAAATAATTCTAACTGTATTATCTATTATGCCTAGTATTTGTATAATGCCTGTTTACTATATCCCAAATGGCTAAGTTTAATTTTGTTTTGTGCAGTCTGGAAAAAATTGAAACAGGTAATTTTGGAACAATGCACTGCTTCAGTTAACAAAGTAAAACTAATGAACAAATAAATATTATTTTCTCTCATTCTGTTCTCTCTTCTCCAGGCACATTACTTACATACAACCTTTTTAACCTTTCCTCCAGCTCCTGCTTTTTGACTTATTCTCTTCTTAAGTTTGCATAAAATAATTTCTTTTTTTTTTTTTAAGTACTTTCTGAAAAGATCTTCCCCATTGCTTTGCAACTTACTTGCAAGTAACCTAACAACAGCTTCTGTTAGGTAAAGGTCATTATTTCTTTCAAAAACTAAAATAGTTATATATCTGAATAGTTTGTTTGAACCAGAATTCCTGTGCCTTATTGTCCGGCCTGCAGCAGGTACTGGGATGATTGATGACACAGATAGTTTATGTGTTTTGTTTTAACTGTTTTGGGTACATAGCAATATTGTTTCACCCAACCACATTATACTGTGTCTCTCTCTATATATTATTAATTCAAGCATTTAGGACCACTGTTACAATTTCTTCATTACTGGATAAGATGTTACCTTCTGCTGTCTGGAAATCTCCAGGTTTTGCCTTCAGAAAGTAGATGGCCTGTTCAGAACTCCTACGGTTTTCATTTAAACTGATATTTCTATGTCTTTATTTTAATTATTCTAAGTGTACTTTTTTATGTGATAAGGCTGGACCTCATTTTTCTGTCAGTCTGTAATTAAAGTTTAGGAATTCAGTTCAGCTTCATTCGTCGATCTTTGTCTAAAAATACTCTTCTCAGCATCCACAACATAATGTTTCTTTCTGCGCTTAATATTGGGTACTTTTATTGGTACCATATTGAAGAATGTTTGGAAATTCTTTTGTATTAGCCCGGTTGCTTCTTCTACTAATAGAGCTAGCCATGTGTCCTTATTTGAAAATGTTTTTGGATCAGATGTTATCCATGTCTTCATTCATCACCACAGGGTCTAGGATCCGACATCGGATCCGAGCCAGCAACATTCAATAGACAGATCCAAGGCTCTGGCTCCTCCCTCTCCCTCTCCCACAATGCCCTGCTGCCCTCTAATCCCCAAATCTCATTTGCCATGCTTCCGATGCAGATGCGTGCCCTCTGGCTTTGACTGGTAAGTCAAAGATTTTTGTCTTTTTTCCTCCCTTAGCTTAGTTTTTGTAGTATTTGTAGTTCTAGGGTAGTTTACTTTATTTGCTGTTCCCTTCAGTGTTGCTCCATACCCTTCCATAGCTTAGTTTAGTCTAGTTGTGTGTGTGTATTTGTGTGGGGGTTTCAGTGCCCTTTTTCTCTTTCAGCCATTAGGGCTGTATCCAGATTTGGGTAGTAGTTGTAGTGTTATCTTGTGAGCTTGTAGCTTTTTTAGAATGTCTGATAGACCTGCTGGGTTAAGTGCTCCTCATGCAGTCAGAAAATGCATTATTCTGATATGCACTAGGAGTGTGTTTACTGCTTGGGAGCTCCACACCTGGAGGTTAAGTGCAACCTTTGTGCCACATTTAACCACATGGCCTTAGCGGAACACTGCAACAAATTACTTCTAAAGGGTCTGGTTCAAGGGGGGCCCTTCATTTCTGCCTCGAAGGCTTCCTCTTCTGACCCAAAGAGGAAGACCCCTTTTCTGCAACCTGTTCCCACCAAGAAGCCGTGGCTGTCAGATCCCAAGTCCCTGGATCCGATCCCAGCCTGGTCCACCTCGGACCTGAGCTGTGAAGAAATCAGTCAGATCCAGGTCCTCTCCAGTTCAGAGGCCGTCAGATCCAACAAAGATGTGGTCAGCCTCGGAACTGACCAGTTCATCAGGTCCATCCGCTAAGCCAGTTAAGTCTTTGGATCCGACAGGGTCATCGGATCTGACTATAGTCTTGGAGGAGCCTGCTGTCCCTTCCACCTCAAAACAGAGCTCTCAGTCAGCTCCAAAACATTGGATCTGTTCCCTGGAGCCTCGCAGTAGGTCAGGGAGGTCTTCCTCCAAATCCACCCACTCCTCTTCCTCTTCAAGATCTTCCAGGAGTCTTCTGCCCTCAGACATGGACTGAATGATGAGGAGTTTTAAACTGAAAGCTGGTTGCAGGAAGGAAGACACCAAACACAAAATGTAAGAACAAACAGTATAATCCAAATGAAGCGCTTGAGAGCATGCTCTTAAGTAGTCAGTGAGCGGCAGTTAATTAGTTAGGTAATTAGCTAATATTAGTTAATCAGTTCATTTCATTCTTCTTGACAACAAATTGAAAATTAGTACTCATAGAAACTGTAGTTTCTAAAGACTACAAAAGTGTCACAAACACATTTAGACACACCCACATGAAAAACTCAAACTCTAACCCTACAGAAAAAACAATATCTGCGAATACATGGATCACAGGTTTTTGTTCAGGGCAATAGACCAAATTGTACCCAATAACATGGGGGGGTCCAGTTTCACTGAAGTTAGAACGTTTAGAATTAATATGGCACTTGAACACCAATGCAGGGCACTATCCAGGTCTAAATGAAAGATGTTCTATTGTATGTATTCTGAAATTAAAAAGCCTTACTAGATAGGGATTTATGTATAGAATTCATGTAAAGTATGTATTAATTGTACATGTTTTCTCGGTAAGGGGTCACCACAGCGGAACTCCGGTCCACTAATGATTGGCAGTAGATTTTTTGCAAAATGCCAAGGTGCCAGCTCGACGCCCAACCTTCAACGAAGGCACGCCCATTTACGCACGCATGTCTTTCGAACGCTACCCAACCATGGGGAGGACATGCAGACTCCACACAGAAGGCACTCCCAAGCCAAGCCAAGAATCGAACAGGAGAACCTCTTGCTGTGAGGTAACAACGCTACCGCCGTACCACCGCGGCATGACTATGTATTATACATAAGATCTTAAAAATTAACAATAGTAGGAATGAACATGGGTTTACCATGTCATTTTAGTATTTTAGATATTTGGTACTTATAAAGTACAAAAACCTTTGTAGGTATTTTATGGTATATAAGAACATTTAATATTGTTTCACATAAACATTCTAGAGATGAGGGCAGTTCTTCTTTCTTTGCAAGCCTTCCAGGACTGCCTCCCTCTATGGATGATTGCAATTCAGACAGACAATATGGCTGTCATCCAGTATGTCAACAAACAAGGGGGAACATGCTCTTACCTGTTGTGCAGAGAGGCTATGAGAGTGTGGGAATGGGCTGTGTCCTCCGGCTGCTTCCTTATTGCAATGCACATACCCAGGGATTCCAACGTGTTGGCCGACAGGCTCAGCAGATCTATATTGAGTCCTCACGAGTGGTCCCTCAATCCTTCAGTGGCGAATCAGATTTTTGACCATTGGGGTCAGCCATTCTGCAACCTTTTTGCCTATCCAATCAACCACAAATGCAGCAGGTATTTCACCCTGATCCCCCTAAGGGAACGTCATCAAGGGATGCTTTAGTCCATGACTGGCCTCTGGGTCTCCTTTACGCATACCCTCCTGTTCCCTTAATACCCAAGGTTCTGCAGAAAGCACCACACCTGAGGACATCCCTTATCCTCATTGCCCATTTCTATCCTCATCAACCATGGTTCCTCTTCATCAGGTCTCATCTGAAGTATCTGCCTTGGATACTGGATCCCCATCTGGATCAGATTTCCTATCTTTCAGGGCTTCCTCTTCCAAACATTTGGACCTTCCATCTAACCGTATGGTTTCTCCATTTCCAGTGATAATTAAACAGTCCAGGTTAGCATCCTCCATTAAAGGCATAATTTTGGCCTCCCATAAACCTTCTTCCAGAAAAGTGTACAGCAGTAAGTGGAAAAGGTTTTTGATCTGGGCCAGGAGCAGGAATCTGGATCTCTTTTCTGCTTCTGTTTCAGATATGCTTTTGTTCTTGTCTTCTCTTTTCCAAGAGGGAGCAAGTTTTTCCATTATTAAGCTTCAGCTGGCGGTGATTTCCAATTTTCATGACAGCTCTGAACCCACCTTTTCATCTAGGCTTTGTAAGGCCTTTATGAAGGGGGGTTTTCTGCTTCATCCTCCAATTAAGAACCATTTGCCTCCTTGGGACCACACACTGGTTCTGCAATCTCTGACTAGAAGTCCCTTCCCACCCGATAGTTCCTGTGATCTCAAATTTCTGTCATGGAAGACGGCCTTTCTGGTCGCTATCATTTCAGCTAGGTGGATCTCTGAACTGCAAGTTTTCTCCATTACTCCTCTTTACATGACCTTTCACAAAGGCAGGGTCTCTCTGAAAACGAACCTGTCTTTCTTACCCGAGGTTGCTTTCAAGTTGGCCCTAAATCAATGTATTCAACTTCCAGTATTCTTCCCCAACTGTTCTTCATACCTTGGATGTTCACCAACAGCTTTGGTTCTACTTGCATAGGACTAAAGATTTTTGTAAGTCAAAGTAGCTTTTTGTGTCTTTTTCTGATAACAGACGTGGCCTTCCAGTCTCTAAGGTAACTATTTCAAAGTGGATATCTAACTGCATCTCTATGGTCTACAACCTGAATCACCTGGAGGTTCCAGGTCACATTAGGGCCCATTCTACTAGATCTGTAGTGATTTCTTCAGCCTTTGTAGCAAGTTTTTCTACTGATGATATCTGTGGTGCTGCCACTTGGGCTAATCCTCACACCTTCATATCCCATTGCAAGCTGTATTTGATTTCTAGGAGTAGGGCTTCTTTTGACTCCACAGTGCTCTGGCATGTCCTTCCTTGAGGCCTCCCAGGATGTGTGGTAGCTGGGGACTCTGACCCTGTGGTGATGAATGAAGACATGGATGACATCAGATAAAGAGTTATGTACTTACCATAACATCACACAGGATGTTGGAGTGGCTTTCTCTCAGCCTTGGTAGGAGTAGCTTTAGGATTATGTTAGCAAACTCGATCTGGGGATTAGACAGCAGCAGGGTATTGTGGGAGAGGGAGGAGCCAGAGCCTTGGGTCTGTCTGTTGAATGCTGCCGGCTCATATTCAATGTCAGATCCTAGACCCTGTGGTGATGAATGAAGACATAGGATAACACAGATACAAAGTTATGGTAAGTACATAACTCTTCTTTTCTGCTTATGTGTCTTGATATTTTGTAACTTTATGTCCTTCAGTATATAAGACACTATAGTAGTTTGTTGTGATAATCTCTCAGTGATCAATGCTGCATTTATCCTTTGCATTTCAGCTACAATAGTTGATTTTCTTGCTTCTACTTTCTTAATTGTTAGTATTGAATGATCCCATGGGGGTCATTACTTCTTCACTTTCAGTAACCCTTTTAGGTTTGCATTTCCAGTGTGTCTCATTTCTTTCATATATCATAGCGTTTACACAGTCTCCAGTGTAACAGACTTGGCACACAGTTGTCTCTTTCAGTATACAAACCCTCAACCATTGGCATTTCACAGCCTGCAACAGTATAGGCAACGGTTTCTTGCTTAGTATTGCAGAACCGGGTCCCCTTCAAAACATCTAAAACCCATAACATCTAAATTCATAAAATCAAGACCAGAACATCTAAAACCCAAAACATCTAAAATCCATAACATCGAATTTCATAACATTTAAATGTGCATCACAACATCAAACACTACAAATTACATGAAAATAACATTCCCTCCACATATAACGACACCAAACTAGTACAAGGAGGCAGTCAAAACAGTAAAGCAAAAGGCTGCAAATTACAGGTAAAAATGTATCTACAAAAGTTAAAGACATAGGGAGCATTTAGAAAAGCCGTGATATAGATGGAAGAAAGAACAGCAGTAGCAGTTATATATAAAAAAAAAGAAATGTATTTTTAGTAGCACTAGTCGGAAATGAAATTTGCTGACTGGTTTGTATTCTTACAAAGGAAAGGAAAGCATTCAGTAAAGCAACGCAAAGAAACAGACATTCTAAAGAAATAATCTATTTACGCTACAGATGGTGATTGGAAGAGAGTTGTGGGTGTACAAGTTATCAAGGGCAATCAGAGGGTTCTGGAATAAATATTTTCCTTTTGTAGCTTACTTGTCATTTGCTGAATATTTTTTCTGATAAATCAGCAATATCAGCTGGTTCACACAGCACTGTAATTTCTAAGATTACCAACAAAAAAGAAAGTGGTATGAAATGGGGATAAGCAGAACACACTCCAGAATGTTAAAACATGCAGAAAAAGATTAGAAAAATGACCTACAATGTTTATATATCATTAGTGACTAGTTTATCCTTATTACAATGGTTATGTGCATAAACTCCTCAGTGACACCTAAGCTATAAATTTTCAACCTATACAATACACCGAAAAAAGCACGACTGCCTTCCATTTCTGTAATACTATGAACAAGGCAGTCTAACAATGAAAGAAGGGAAACTGAGAGATATGTTATTCAGAGAAGGAAGTATAGTATTTAAACTGAAAGACTGGAATGACAGTTTCATAGGGTATGAATTAGAAATAGCAGAATCATTCCTTTTGACTCATACAAGCAGCACTAAAGAATTCTTTGGTTAACACTTCTTGTTTTTTTACCATGGATACATGAAGACTGTTGGAAATCAGCACAGGAAACAAGTTCAGCTGTTCTACACATTTTCTTTCTGGTTCTTTTTGGTTTTGCGCACCACTTAGCAAATGCCTGTTAAGAAATAGTTTCTTTTGTATGAATTAGTTATGAACTTTAACAGACTCAAAGTAGTTTTGATGAAGTTCTGTATCTTGTAAGTGTTATCAGACTTGTGATTTCATAAGGGATGAAGAAGAGGTAGGTGAGTCATTCATATTTATTCATATAAAGAGAAAGCAACACAAATTAATGTTTTGGTTACATGATCTTGACACAGATTACCACAGATATGGGGAAACTGCAACAAAGACGCACAGAAATGACTGATTTGATCTGTATATGTTCTTCCTGGTTTAACCCATCATGCCCACCCCCACCTCTTTCCTGAAGCTGTGGCTATTTGTATAGAACCAGGCCTTGTCATAGGATAGCAGAAACTTCCTATTGTCGAAAAAAAGTAACAGGAGGTTGGTGAAGTCATGGCTTCCTCAATAAATGGATTTCCAAATTATTACAAATACACATCTTAATGAATCAGAAACTTCCAGCAAGGAAGTCTTTCTCAGACAGGTTTTCTGATTTAAAACTATTTTAACATAATTATTAAACAAAGCATTTAAGTGCAACCAAAAACCAGGCTCATTTTTTGTATGTAATTTCTGTAGAACAAATGTTTTCAGTGCTAGGCTAAGGTGCCTGGGGCACATGGGCAAATATCCCTACCTAATGAAGTTAAAGAGTATGGTTAAAGTTAGCAAAAACTCAGTGGACAGTAGCTATTGCTGATTTCCACAGATTGGATGAAGAAAGTGTCTAAATCACATATAGGTTCATAGGTTCATAGGTAGGTACTAGGATATCGGCCCTAGGACCCATACAAGCCTAGCCAAAAAATGTATCCTGGCTTTCGCCACCCAAGAAAATTATTTTCCTGTGCCCCTGCTGAGCAGAGCCACAGAGGTGATCCCCGGGGTGAATTTCCTATCTCCCATCCAATCATCAAGATTTTTCTTGAAAAGTGCTAATGAGGAGCTTTGTTTGATATAGATAGGTAGTTTGTTCCAGAGTATGGGAAGTCTCTGGGACAGGAATCTATCCCCCCAGCATGTTCTGTTTATTGTGGTGACAAGGTTTAGGTCCCTAGAGCGTGTAGCTCGGAGGGTTTGGGATTTCTTTAAGTGGAGCATGTCCAACAGCTCTGGGTTTGACATAGCTTTGTATGTTAGGCAGAGATCGCCCTGAGTAGGCGATATGCGATGGAGTAAAGCTGGAGTTTTTTGAGACGGTCTGCATAGGGCATCTGTTTGAGGCCAGTAATCCTCTTTGTGAGGTATTTCTTTGGAAAAGACAGAGGCGAAGAAGAGTATTTAAGATATTTGAATCACAGATCTAATTCTAATCACTGTTCTAATAATGTGGTAGTTATTTTAAAGCAAGCAGCACTCTTCATTTCTTATCAGGAGCCTAGTACAGATTCAGTGTCAAAAATAATCAATGAATTACTGCAGCTCAGCTCATAAGTAGAAGTGAAAAGTGAGACAGGGATTTGGGTTTTCGGCACAGGCAGCTGAGACTCTAGGAGAAAGAGACAGAGAGAGAGAGAGTAGGGTTTGATGAACGAGGTACTGTGGGATCTTTGGGGGTGTTGGTAATATTTACCTTATAGGGCAATCAGTGCCTTGAAGATAAGCATTAGGGAATTATGGAGGAAGGCAGGAGAACTGATGGGTGTGAGTCTGACATCTCTAGGGGGAAAAGGCTTGTAGAGAGTGAAGATCAGGAAACAGAAAGCAGACAGACAGTAGGCAGATATGAAGTAAATGTAAGGATATGAATAAAGATAGTGAAAAAAGATGACTAGAAGAGAATGACGGGAAGTAAAGGAGTTGACGGAGGACAGGAATGGTGCGTGAAAGAGTCCAGAGGTAGGATTCTGGTGGGATGAAAGCAGGAATTAGATTCAGGAAAAGGAAGATGTTATCATATTGGTGGCAACAGGATAACCAGGCAGAAGAATACCAACAAACAAGTAAGGATGGATGTTACTAGCCAGATGACCAGGTCAAGGGCAGTAGACAGAATCTGATAGCAACTCAAAATCCTGAAGCTTCTGGTTTGGATGAAGGCAAAGCTCCTAACAGAGGTCTTAAAACAGACTGTTAGCTGAGGAGGTACTGAAAGTTAACAGGAAGGCTACAGTAGTTCCAACATAAATGGGTGTGCAGCAAAAATCAATCCAGTAACTACAAACCGGTTGGCCTGACATTTATGGCTGGGGACTTTCTTCATAGAGACTTTGTCAAGTTTCTTAAGGTTTTCCATATCTGACGAAGTCTATAAGATGAAAGAGCTAATCCAACTAAAGCTTCTTTAAATGAATACTGACTCAAGGTGACTTACTCTGAAGATTTGAAGGGATTTAATATGAAAACTTTGGAACTTTCGAATAGAAGCAATGGTCCACTCTCGTTTCTGAACTACAATCTGCTCTCATGCGTCTCACTTTAGCATTCATTCCCTCACAAGAAAGATGGCCAAAGGACTGCAGAGAATGTTGTTGCTTTTGTAGACTGAAGAAAGACCTATGAAAGGGGAGACACATTAAAAGATGTGGAAAGGATAAGAAAAAACCTGGCCAAACTCAAGAAATAGTCTTGTAATAGTTGCTCAGCTTAGTATAAAGAAGCAGAAAATTGTGCATTTTGGTCATGGAATTCTACAAAAAAAGAGGTGTGGTCATGCTTTGTATAAGCCCATTACAGACTCAGCCAGCCCTAAGACTGTTGCAAACATTAGCAGTGGAGGTTAGGGCTCTGTGTACTCTACTAACCTGTCAGTCATAGAATTGGTTACAGTATTATGGCTGTATATTGTTGGGACTCAAGTTCATCCTCTACATTTATCTGGACCAGGCCCTTGCCTGGTGAGTGAAAGAGCCAGAATACATGGGATATTGTAAAATGCCATTGTGTCACCTGGGTCTGGGCCCCCACCTGGCACATAAAAGTGGTTGGACTGATCCCAACAGGTGAAGGCCACTACTGGGTAGATGAAAATATGGGTAGGAACAAGTAAGTTCTGTCTCTACACACCAGAAAGAAAAGAGAGAAGCAGTTCAGGCCTATAGACTCTAAGAAGGTTTTTCCCACTTTGCAAGAAAAAAAATGCAGAATGTAAAGAATATGTGAAGAAACATAAAAATACCATAAATCAATTAACAGACACATGGGACAAATATTGATCTACAGGAATAACCACTTTAATCCTGGAAATAAAAATCTTCATATTTATAAGTAAGGCTATCATGTCAGACAACAGTGTTACATCTAAAAGGACTACATGGGCGATTTTTCACCTAATGACACAATCAAAGTATAGTATAAAAGGAAGACAACTGATGGATTTTAAATCGTGTTACATGATTAATCCATTGATCTATGGCATACTTCTGTTTTGTTTCTAAGAAGACAAGATAACTTAGGAGTTTATGAAGAAAATATCCACAAAGGACCTAAATCAGGCTACTATGAAATTCTAATTTAAAATTTTAAAAATAGTATGAACAACAGTTCATTTAAATGTAAACAAAGGAGAGTGAGCCCTTAATGAGAGCTAGAGAGTAATTGCTATGTATTGCCGTATTTTGTCTGCTAGAAGATTTAGTTGCTTTCATTATTATTTACTAACTAGACTATCTGGGTAGAAGAGACTCTTCCAGAATTATTCAAGTTGATAAACAGCATGTCAGAAAGCTATAGATTAAATACTAACCAGAGAGATAAAACATTGTATTATACTAATCTAAACATTTTACAAAGCTGAATAAAAGCTCATTGTTCATTAATTCTGTATCCCTATTTCTTTTTTTCCAAACATTTTATTAAATTTTATATAAAATGAAAGCATCAGTAGAAATGCATATACAGTGATAAACCAACATTTACTGTGTGTCAGTGATATAGCTTTATGCAATAAATTTCTATTCAACAAATGCATACATTAAGCAAATTAGACAAAAACTACAAAATAATAAAACATTCATGATGAACATGCCAAAAAACTCAAATCAACTAATCAAGTTAATGATATCATAAACTATTTCCTCTGTTGTCTTTTACTGTTTGTTAAATTAGACAATATTATCTCTTACTGACGGAGAATCAGTATTTTATTCATCTGATAACAAAACAAACTTAGACCAAAATCTATAATTTCCTGTATTATTATTAGACTCAAGTCTTAATTTATTATTTTTTATCATAAACTTACACAGCAAATGCATAAATTAAGGAAAAAGAAGGCAAAGTTCCTCCCATTTTGCATCTTTGTTTTTCATGCTTATAGGTTCATAGGCTCATAGGATGTTACTAGGCTACTGACCCGAGGGTCCTTACAAGCGCCTTTTAGACACAATATAATACTAGATAAGAAATAACGTCTATGCCCAAATTTTTCTAGCAAGGATTACCCACATCCAGGAGAGAAGCAGAGGCAATCCCCATCAGAAATTTACAATTTCCCATACAGTCGTCCAAGCTGCACTTAAACAGGATCATAGAAGTGCCCTGGTTGACATGAACTGGAAGCCTATTCCAGAGAAGTGGCAACCTCTGAGAGATGTATCTGTATCTCCAGCAGGTCCTATTTATCTTGCAAGCTAGATTTAATCTCTGGATAGGGTGACTCTAGTCCCATTTGACTTACAGATGTGCAGCATTTCCATTAGATGTGGGAGAGAGATGGTCCTGTAAACCAGGCGTAGGTCACCTCTAAGTAGTCTGTACGTTACAGTGTACAATGACAGCATCTTCAATCTGTCCATATAAGACAATCGTCTGGAATGGTACATACCAAAGGGAGCATTATACTCTATAATATACCTGATGAGGGTCAAGTACAGGAGAGTTATGACCTCTTTTGTTCTTGAGGTGATGTATTTGTTAATTGGGTAAGTGGCACAAAATGCCTTCCTCACCACAGTAGACATATAGTGGTCAACGTTGAGGTCACAGTCAACTTGCGTTCCTAGGTCTCTCACTACTGAATTGGTACTTAGGGTATTATTGTTTATTTTGTAATCAGCAGAGACATTGTTTTTACCGAAGGGAATGATGATGCATTTTCTACCATTTAGTTTAAGTCTATGGCTTTGACAACAATCATTGGTCTGTGTAAGCCCCTTCTGAAGTCTGGTAACATTCTTTGGGGATTCAATGATTGCACATAATTTGCAGTCATCCACAAACTGTGTTAGCCACAGTCCCTTCCTTTTGGCTTGGACTTCTGAGAAGTATACGCCAAATAGGAGAGAGCCCTGCACAAAACCTTGTGGGACTCTACTGCTGACAGGTCTGCTGGTAGAGGTGACATCTCCCACTTTGACTGAATGTAACTGGTCTGTGACTCAATTAGCAACCCACCTGGCAACATAGGGGTATCAACTGGGTAAGTTTGTCTATGATGCCCAAATGTGGGATTGTATTGAAAGCCTTGGTCAAGTCAAGATAGGCTGTGCACACAGCTTTGCCTTTGTCTATGGCTCTGGTCACTTTTTCAAAGAAATCCACTAGGTTTAGTAGGCATGATCTGTACCTGACAAAGCCAAACTGGGATGGATTGAGGGTTTGGAGGTCACCTATATCGTAATTTATAAGGTTCATTATGATTCGTTCCACTGCCTTAAAGACGAGGCTGGTTAAACTTATGGGTCTATAGTTACTCGGGTCTGTTGCTGAGCTGCCCTTGTGGAGGGGCATAACAGTCACTGTTTTCCATTCAGTGGGGACAAAGCCAGTACTCAGGCTGTGGTTGAAGAGGGTGCCTAATGGAGTAGCTAGCTCTTATTTTAGAACATTACAAATGCAGCCCGATCCCGTAGAGGCTGTGTTTTTGGCTTTGAAGAGAGCATTGCTGACTTGCTCTTTGGAAATGCAGGGAGGAGGAGATGGTGAAGATATGGTTTGTGGTATTATTGGGGGAATAGGGAGGTGAAATTTTCCCCAAACCTGTCTGCTAACAGATTTCCAATTTCCACAAGATCAGTGTGTATGTGATGCCAGCCACAGTTAGTTAAGCAGACATCTGGGTCCTATCTTTTAGTTGCGGATATACCCCAGGGATTACCTCAGTGTCACTGCTCAACAGAGGCACAGCAAAATAATGGGTATAGTTCCCCATACTAAAGGGGTGGCGTAAGCCACAAAACTATGGGC
Source organism: Protopterus annectens (assembly GCF_019279795.1). NCBI lineage: Eukaryota > Metazoa > Chordata > Ceratodontiformes > Protopteridae > Protopterus > Protopterus annectens. The sequence goes on along the minus strand of NC_056725.1, from coordinate 812,010,765 downwards.
TAGGCTTGTAAATGCCCTTGGGCAGATAGCCTAGTATGAACCTATGAACCTATGAACCTATGACATAGCTGAAGAAAGCCTTAAGGTTATCCTTGGCTATGGTTGATACATATTTCTCATAGTTGCACTTTGAGGTTTTTTACAAATTGTCTTACTTGCTTGTTTAGGCTGAGGAGGGTGCATTTCCAGTCCTGGGATCTCACGTTTGTATTTTTAGACAGCAACGTCTTTCACTTATTGTATAATTTGTTAGTGCTAGTTGTTCCCCAGGGTGATTTGTTTTTTTCTTGAGGATCTAGCGTTTATCCAGTCAGGCACAGCTGTGTCTATACATTTGTGTAAGCGTTTATACAGGGCATCAGTGTATGCCTTAGCATAGCTGTCAATGCCATCTGTGGAAAGTGGAGCTTGGAATTCATTTATGCTATCCCATAGGAGGATATAGTTAGCTTTGGTATAGTTTTTTAGCCTGACATCTGCTATGAAGGGTTCTGATGTTACTGCTACTTCAAGAGTGACTGATTTATGGCCAGTTTTAACCAGTCCCGGCCTTACACTTAAGGTGTAGCAATGATAATTCATATCGGTGAGGACCATTTCTAGAATATTTGACCCTCTTGTGGGATAATGCACTATTTGTTCAAGGCATTTGAGTTAACAAAGTCCAGAAATTTTTGTGCAAGTGTGTTTGGGCTCATATACATTTCCCAATCAATGGAGGGATAGTTGAAATCATCCATGACTAGAGTGTTAGGTTGCACTTGAATTGTCCCAAGGAGATTTAAATAAACTGTGTGGGCATCTTGGTTCATGGAAGGGGACCTGTAACTGACGATGACATGAAGGGGGTCTTGCCCAGATAATTTGGACTTGGAGTTATTCCATAGAGTTATCCTGTCTTACCAGTCTAGAGGCATACATATATTTAATGAAGATAGATACTCCACATCATTTGGTTTTCACACCTTCAATTTGCAGTCTGAAAGTGTAGAAAGCATTATAGCCTTGCAAGGCCGAATTTTTTTTGGCTTTGAACCAGATTTCTGTGACTGCACAGACAACATTTTCCAGGGAGAGGAGTGCTTCCAGAAGTGCAGTTTCTGATTTAAACTCCTAATGTTTAGTAGCATGACCTGTAATTTCTTTGTGTTAGATATTTTTACATCAAAAGTTTTATTGTGACTTTGCCTAAAAAAGGCACTATGGTGGAGGCAAGTGCCTTAGCCATCATCCGAAAGGCTAAAGGTTCCAGATGAAGACCATCACTAGTTAAGCAGCATGGTCTATCAATTATGTCATCCCAGGCTAACAGGAACTGGACACCAGAAACTAAGACAATTATTAAAGTCAATCATTTTCTGTTTATATTGTGGTATCATCCTAGGTGAGGGTAAAATGCCGCTCAAAGCTATGGACATAAGTGCCTGGGACACATATTCAGAGAGCTCCATCATGTCTCTCTTCAAGTAATCCAAAGAGGTACATCTCAAGTCATTCACATTGACATGAACTATGACAGAGTGATAATGATACTTGTCACCAACATGAACTATGATGGAGTGATAATGATACTTGTTGTCACCATCATGAACTATGATGGAGTGATAACGATACTTGTTGTCACCAACATGAACTATGATGGAGTGATAACGATACTTGTTGTCACCAACATGAACTATGATGGAGTGATAACGATACTTGTTGTCACCAACATGAACTATGATGGAGTGATAACGATACTTGTTGTCACCAACATGAACTATGATGGAGTGATAACGATACTTGTTGTCACCAACATGAACTATGATGGAGTGATAATGATACTTGTTGTCATCAACATGAACTATGATGGAGTGATAACGATACTTGTTGTCACCAACATGAACTATGATGGAGTGATATTGATACTTGTTGTCATCAACATGAACTATGATGGAGTGATAATGATACTTGTTGTCATCAACATGAACTATGATGGAGTGATAACGATACTTGCTGTTACATGAACTATGATGGAGTGATAACGATACTTGTTGTCATCAACATGAACTATGATGGAGTGATAATGATACTTGTTGTCACCAACATGAACTATGATGGAGTGATATTGATACTTGTTGTCATCAACATGAACTATGATGGAGTGATAACGATACTTGTTGTCACCAACATGAACTATGATGGAGTGATAACAATACTTGTTGTCACCAACATGAACTATGATGAAGTGATATTGATACTTGTTGTCATCAACATGAACTATGATGGAGTGATAACGATACTTGTTGTCATCAACATGAACTATGATGGAGTGATAACGATACTTGCTGTTACATGAACTATGATGGAGTGATAACGATACTTGTTGTCACCAACATGAACTATGATGGAGTGATATTGATACTTGTTGTCATCAACATGAACTATGATGGAGTGATAACGATACTTGTTGTCACCAACATGAACTATGATGGAGTGATGACGATACTTGTTGTCACCAACATGAACTATGATGGAGTGATAACGATACTTGTTGTCACCAACATGAACTATGATGGCGTGATAACGATACTTGCTGTCACCAACATGAACTATGATGGAGTGATATTGATACTTGTTGAACGACTTGAGTGCATGTGTGATCTGGCAGATCCTGGCACCAGACAGACAGCTGACTGTAACCTTCTCCTTGTTCAACCTGAAGAGTGGGGCATCTGTGTGTCTTACTATAGAGTTACATATAACTAAAACATTTGGATTAGATGTACATTGTCGTAAAGGCTTAGTTGGGGAGACACAGGTGCCAGTGTTTTATATGTATTGTGTGCTTTGGGTGTTGTTCTAGGTGTAGCATGTTTGTGTTTTGGAAGTGTTTAGATAGTTTTGCTACTGCTAGCAAGCACCAAATCATTGAAAGTTGGTTAATTTAATACTTTTAGTAACAGGTGAATTGAATTGTATTTATTGTTTGATTAATATTAAATTTTCTGACCACAAAGCTTACCCAAAAGATTAAAATTCATTTCAGAATTTGTTTAATGGCATATAATTCTAAAATATAAATTGCCAATCTGCTTTCATATTGCTTTTATACCTATTCAATAAATACTGTTTTCTTACAATTTTTTCCTGTTTTACATAAAGTTACAAATGCTCGATTAATAAAATTCCAGGTAAAGATTTAGAAAAAAAGACAAATAAGCAGTCCCCCTACACATTTCAGAATCAATGCTTTAATTGCCCCTAGTAATACATCTATAAAACACACACACACACACACACACACACACACACACACACAAACACACGTTTAGACACAAACACACACACACCCACGCACACACACATGCGCACCCGCACGCACACACAGACACATTTACACACACACACACACACACACACACACACACACACACACACACACACACACACACACACACACACACACACACACACACATTTAGACACACACACTCACATACACACACACGCACATGCACAAACATATGCACACACACGTTTACACATACACGGAGACAACAATGTACTAAATATGAAAAGGAATGTCAAAAACTTGGTCAGAAAAAAAAAAACTTTGACACTTCTAAAGTCTTAACAACCAACTGCCCTCTAATGAAGTAAATGAAGTACAAGTGCACAATTGTTTATAAAACATAAGTATCCTTATGATGATAAAACTGCCAATTCAAGTTTATTACTGTTTCAGAATTATTGAAGCCATTTACATTCCAACTGAGTGTTTTAATGGCAAAGCCATATGTAAATATTATTTAAAATACCTGAAACAATTTCTACTTCAAGAGGTAGCCTCTTTCATATTGACAAGCAATGGCTATCAGAAATTAGGAATCACTGAGAATCTGCATCACATACAAAAAGCTACTTAGTATTTAATGATATTGTAGATTGTACTCTAGTGAAGCTACATTTCATATATATATATATATATATATATATTTTTTTTATTTTTTTTTGACAAAGTAATCAACCTCTTAACTCTTATATTTCTTTTGCAATAAGATATATCCCTAGACTATTTTAAGTATACAGTTGCACATCTGTATAAGTACAGAATAATTAATTTAATAATTAAACAATAATATAACAAAACTTCAGAAAAGAAATAGCCCTAAACCAAGCATATAGGACTACAACCAATGCACGCACACACACACACACACACACACACACACACACACACACACACACACACACACACACACACACACACATATAGCTATATCTATAGCTATATCTATATGTATGTTTGCATACACAATTCAAACATCTATATTTCCAAGGTCAGAGTCAAGGCTCCTATTTCAATGCAGAAATGGTGCACAGTGTAGCAGATAGTGAGCATTGACTGAGACAAGAGCTCCTCTTCTGTAGGGTGCAATTTTGAATCTTACCCTTCTAATGTCGGCACATGTAAGCATAAACTTTTTCCAGAAGGGTTCAGTAAAAGCTTCAGTGAGGTTCAAAAGTGTAAGGATTAACCACACGTTAACATTTATATATATATATATATAGTCTTCCGTCATTATTGGCTAGTTGAATACCTTACTACTAATAAATAGTAATAGCTGTTTCCTAGCACTAAGACATTTTATGAGAGTTAATTTAAATTATGTGAGGATTTATTTATTAATAATAAACTACACAAATAGACAGTAGAGTGCTGAAAGGAATGCAGCTCTAAGTTTCTACTACAAAATTTCACTAAAATAAAAATATAAAGTTCACCCAGTGAGATGTATTTATTTCCTATCACATTCATGACAAAATATATATCCAATTAAAAGATATGTGATATCTTATGTAAATGCATTGAATAAACATTAGCATTACACAAATAATCTGTATTATATTAAATATATTGTTAACTGACCACTGATGATTATAAAAATATACAATTACTCCATAAGTATATTATTTTTCCAAGGCACAACAACCTTAAAATAGTGAAACCTTGAATTATATCAAAAAGGTGCTGACTTTGGCTTGCCTCATAGATTACATAGATTAAAATATGAAGTGTTAGTCACATTATTAAATAAAATATTGAATGACGATCATATTATTAAATACACATGTTGAGACATCCCTTCAGTTGTATTCCAGTATCTCAAAAAACAAAGATCCATCCTAAAAACAAAAGGGGTAACTGCACACTTCAAACGAAACTGGATAGAGATAACCTTCAAAACTTTATCATATTAGCAAACACAGATCATGAATAAAGTTAAAACTTTTATAGGGTATTATCCTCTTACACACAGGTAAAGATACCTGAATCATAAAAAAATTAAGTTGAAAAAAATGTTATACCTTAACTTTGTTACTGATTGACTTCTCAGTTGATTTATTTGCTTAGAAATTAAAATTATCTCACAGAACTGACAAATTTCTTCTTACAATTCATACAATTACAGGTATGAGTAGCATTCTCCATTTAAACTGATCATGCTGTCTTCTCCTTTTACCAGAGTGGGAAAATCCTGGTAAAACCATTCACATCCGTGACAGAGACCCCTTCTTTAATATTTTCACATTCCATCTTCTCAACTGAAAAACCTTGCAACAAAGAATCAAACAGTAGAAAGTGTCTTATAACTAAACTAATTCAGAAATCAGGTGACCAGTACAGAGTAACATTCCTCTCTATACAATGTTAGCAACAATGACTCTTCATCTTCAGAGTTGCTTCAAACAGATAACACACTACGCTACAAAGAATGCAGCTTTCCCTTTCAAAATCATTTACTTTCACTTGTTGCTTCATTCATCTGGTAAGGAACTAGATAGCATTTCTTCTGTCTAAAGCACAGGCTCTTAACCCTGCACAGTTTAATTGCCAAAAAAAAAATACATTCTCTCTCTCTAGCACGATCCATTTCTGCAGCAGTGTACGAGAGCTAGTCAGAAATTCTGACCGTGGTAGATATTATTGAGTGTTGTAGTTAGCATGCCTAAATTGTTGGATAGAATATAGGAATGGTATTGCTGGACTGATATAAAAAAGGTGGTAGTCTCCATTTTCCAAAAGAGAGATAAGAGGGTGTATCCTATTGCAGAGGAATCATGCTGCTTAATTTCTCTGGAAAAGCTTGTGCCAGCCTACCTAAAAGGAGACTTCATCCAAGACAGGAGCGTGTGATTCAGAAGGAGTAATATAGACTCATTCCTGTCTGTGGAACAACAGGTCAAGTGTTTGTCCTCCATTAGATTTTACAAGTGTCTTGTGATCTTGTTCATTACTGAAGGTAGATGGGATCAGCAAACTGACCAACAGAATGGTGCAGAGTGGAAAGACTACAGCCGTTATAATAAACTGTGCTGGTGAATTAAATGCTAAGACATTGGATAACACTCACAATATACTGGAAAATGTATGCCCCATCTTGTAATGAGCTTTGGGTATTGACTGAATGGATGTGAAGTGGTAGAAATGAGGTTCCTTTACAGAGTAACTGGGATCAATGACAGAGTAAGGAGTCTGATGTCTAAGTAGGCCTTGTAGTTATTTACTGTTACTCTGAATTCAGATGAGTCATTTGATGTGGTTTGCGCATAGAGAGGGTGGCCCCTGAGCATCTCCTGCACACATATGCCAGATACTGCCCACTCAGAGAAAGTTCCTTGGCAAATCCAATTATATCTCAACCTGGCTGGGAATGTTTGGGGTTACCATAGTATACAGTGAGATGGGGACTGTTGCGGGGATATGGATGTCTAATTTGTTGTGCTCACCTTGTTGTCATTGTAGCCCTCACCAGGACAAGCAGTTTAAAAAAACTGATGGCATTCTGAAACAGCCATCATATAGCTACCAGATTTGTCCCTTCTTCCTTCCCAAGCTTTCTTTATAAATGAAGAACAACCAAAGGTAAAATCTGGAAATCCACCTTATTGTACAAAGTGGATTTCAATAATTATTGAATGATTATACTGAGCGTATATAAAAGGTATGTGTATAGTGTGTTTTTAATTCTGATGAAGTCCCTATGAAAGGTTGGGATGAGCGTGCTTAACTTTGTACAATAAAGTGGATTTCCAGATTTTTCCTTTGATTGTTCTTCATTTATACGCGAGTAGTTTACACAACTGGTTATCATGTCAGTTGATGCTTTCTTTATAGCCCAAACCACCATAGCATGTGGCTCCTTATTGTGCCCCCATTTCTCCTGGCCTCCCTGTTGAAATGTCGGTACTCATAACTCTGAGTGCTGGCTGAATGAAAGAAAAAGATCAAAAGTCCAAGAGAAGACTAAATCTCAGATATCATTCTTCTGTTTTAAACTTGTTTTCTATACCAACACTGAGATTGCCAGCCTTGGAGACCTCCCTATTTCTGTACTGTATGTCCGGCAAAATTGTGCATTATGGGGCAGGGATGGTGTAATGCTCACTTTTTGGTCCTTTTCAGCCATTTCTGTTGTAGTACATATGACCATCTGGTTGCTGTGTCCAAAATGCAGAACCTTGTAGCCATCTGCAATGAACCTCAAGTGTCAACTCTCTAACTACCTGTACAGGACATTCAGGACTATTTTCAGTCTTTTTTCACCAAAGACCATGATCCTTTTTGTTTGTGTTATTTGAAAATAGGTTACGTGTACTGGTTCCCCTTGACACATCAAATATGTTGACATATCCAGCACTAACTTTTTCATGTGCCACTCCTCAGCTCCATGGTCCTGGACACCCATCACAAACCAACACCCTTTGAGAACTTCCTTGAAGTCATTCTCACACCTGTTTTGTAAGTTTCTGCTTTATATCTGTACCTTTCAGCCTACTCAGCAGTTTCCATTGTGTTACTAAGTTAAATATATTACAGCAGTCCAAAGACAAAGACACCAGATGGACTGACACCCTCTCATTCATCTCCGTAGTTACCCAGACAAAAATGTGAAGGACGTGTGGCTGGCAGCTCTTTTTGGCAGTAAAAAAAGTCAGTTTGGTTACTGAAGATGACTGTCTTTTTGAAAGGGCACAAGTCTTTCACTTAACACTGTCTACTTCACCTTCTTGACCAATAATATCAGGCTAACTTGGCTGTACTTGCATAGACGGTAACTGCTATCCCTCCTTAAATAAGGAGGCAAATGAAGCTATTTGGCAGTCATCCTGTACATACCAACTAGTCAAAGCAATTCTACCAGGATGTTTGCTCAGACTTTGACTTCCCCGGTCTCTGACTGTTATCCAACCTGGGCCCCATGTTTTTTTCTCCTGTAAGCTGTCTAGTTCCTTTTCTGCTTTATGTTTTACTGTTAGCCTACATGCCCATCTCTTATGTCCCTCTGACCTCTTCCTTCCCCAGCATGGTATCCATCCATCTTGCTCTTTTGTGAATACTGGGACAAAGATCATGTTCCATAATTCATTGATGTCCTTGTCATGCCTAACCTCCTTTCTGTTCTTGCTCAACCTGTTTAGGTTGAGCTCACCCTTTTTCCCCACTCTGAAATGTAAATAAAAATTTCTCTGTGCATCCCTCACTCCACTCCATCCCTGGGTTATAATCCTCTCCAGTCCAGCCTTAGACTTCCTCACTTGCTTGACTGCTTCCCTCCTCACAGTGGATACTAGCCCACATTTCTTCTACTTCCTTCCACTGTTTGAATGTTTTCTCTATATTCCTGAATATTATCTTGATGTCTCTGCTCAGCTGTTTTGTTTTTTTCCTGAGCTTTACCATCCTTCTTCTGGGCAAACATCCATGTATACATTTCAGAAACCTGTTGACGAATCTTACCGGCAGGTTGTTTGAACCCCCAGACTTTCTCTATTATCCTAGTTCTTTCTGAACCTCCATTCACAGTTGCTAGTTTTATAACTTTCAGTAGTACCAGGGTTACTACAGGTCTCCCTGAGGAGAACCAATTGCTGTCCTAGTGCATGGAGATTCCATCTTCACATTCTGAACTAAGCATAACCTGGTGAGAGCTAAATAAAAAAAAAAAAAACTTTTTGATGCCTTTGTGTGCTAACTGAGCAAATTCTTCATGATGCAGTGCTTCTATAAGAATAATGTTTCCCTTCTACTCTTGATGTAGGAACTGATCTGTCTGCCACTGGAAGACTGAGATCTCCAGTTACCACCACCACCACCATTTTTGCCCACCATAACTCCTGCACCAATAAACCATCACATTATTCTCCTCCTCCTCCCTTGATGGGTTTAGAGGGTAATAAATAACATCCAGATACCCTTTTTCATCGTACCCTGCCTACTTTTTGACTACAAGCGCAGTTACCTTGTCTGTTGTTACAATTCTGCCCTGTAGTCCTGCTCTATCTTCTTCTCCCTTCATCACCTAGAAAGCTATCCTGTCTCTTACATAAACAGCTGTTGCCTCCCTCTCCTTTTTTCCTTCCGCCCACTTCTGCAATACCACAACCTGGCAATACTCAGTCTTAGTCTCTCTCTCCCATTCTTGAAATTTCTGTAATGATGGCAGCAGAGACATTTTCAGATATGAGGACAGCCTGCACTTCTGCTGTGTTCTGCTGGACTCTTACTTTTGCATAGCATCACTTTGTAATCATGTTGCTCTCCTTTCCCTCCTCATTGGGTCATAGGTAAGTATTAGGCTAGCTGTCCTTGTGGACCAATTTAAGCCTAGCCAATTTCCCTTTCAAAGGTGAGAATCAAACCCTGTACCTTATATCTGAGAGGCAAACACCTTAACCATTATACCATGCCTCAATCTAATATAAATATACGTGATACTGTTCTTCCATCCTGCTTTGCTGAATATTCTTCGCCCTCACTTCTCACTTTATATTCCAGTTCTGCCTGCCCCTCCTCTACTTGCTCTCCTTCAAATACTTTTTTGGTATTTTTCTCTCACCCCATTCTACCTTAGTTTAGAGGAGCAGTATTGCTCATGAGACTCTAAAATATCTTTTTCACAAATGTTACCCCTCTCTCTCCTGAGATAATGACTTTCCTCCAACTATCCTCATAAAGCTCATTTCCAAACCATGACTGACCCCATTGGCCTCATGCATATATTCATTTTCACCTTTGCACTGTGGTAGCTATGCTACACCCTTTGATTCTTGTCTTCCTTTGTTGTGCTGCTTTTGGGCATAACTAGGACATCGGAGAAAGTTAACATGTATCCAAGCTCCTGATATCCTTTAGTCATGAACTTTGCCCTTTTCTGGCTACTTCTTCCACTTTCCATGTCACCAGATCACTAGTGATGAGTTGGACCATGACACAGGGCTTGGTCCTGCCCTTTGTCTCTACCTTTCCTGCCTGCTATGCTGTTCACCATAAGGTCTCTTTTAGCACTCTCTCTCTCTTTCTGTCTCTCTCCTTACTGTTGCCAGACTAACCCTGTTCCCCATCCTCATAGTTATGATCTCCCAGGCAGGGGAACCCACAGGATTTTTCAGGGGGGGGGTGCAAACCCAGAGCCTCACCACTCAGCCCCCTCCATGCAGCCATTCCAGTGTCCCATTACTTGGCTATTTCTCCACAGTTGCCATAAACGCTGTTCAAAACTCAGCGTGCATACTGTTTTATGCTTTACTTCTATGATGATTACAGATATTTGGATTTAACTTACAACTTTTATTTCAAATTTTATAGCACAAACACTGATAGACATTTGTTAAACAAAGCAATAGTCTTACAATTTAAACAAACTTAGCATTAAAACTTCTCTACCTTTGAAACTCACATTCACTGAAACAGCATTGAAACCCACACTCAAAGAAAATGCATCTGTCCGGTGGTAGGCTAAGTTTACCTTTGGGCTGTTTTCAAATCATAGGCCCCTTGCACACATTTTTTGGACCATGCAAAAGTTCTTTGATTCACCTTCCTGATTGTATTAATTATAATATATAATAATTGAATTATATCCTTTGTAGAATACATCACCACTTGTTAGAGTGTGTTTTAAATTTATAGTTTTGAATATTTTAATAATTGAACTATAACCCTTGTATAATAAAGCACCACTTGTTAGACTGTATTTTAAATTTATAGTTTTGAACATTTTTCCAGTAAGCAATGAAACAAAACATATGAACCAATAATAACAAACTGCCCAATTCAAAACATTTCAACCATAAAAGGCCATTCAAATTTATGTCATTACAATCCACCAACATCAGTCAAAATGCACAATTTCTGCAGAAGTAAAAGTCATCTGAATAATTTCAAATTAAAGAGATCTGAAACTAATGGAGAGGTTTTTGTTAGAAAACAACTTTATATTTCAGTGTTTCATCTACAAATTCAGTGCCTGCTGGCTTTAAAGAATAAATTGTCTGTGTTACATTAAAAAATGGTAAGCTGGTATATTGCAGTAGGGAATGGTTGGCAAGCTGAAAAACAGGTTCATAGTTACTAGGCATCTCATTCAAAGGAGGACATAGTGTCAGGACTGCAGCACCTCACTCCCTGAAAATACAAATCTACATGTTGTGGAAGTAGAAGCTACAGTCCTCTACATCAAGATGCAAGTACGATACCTGCTGTGCTACACTGTTTTAAAATTCTGTACCACAATAGTGATACCATTTGCTATCAAAACAATTGCACATTTTAAGCAGACTTAGCATGAGCAGCAGTAAACTTCTCTTCCCTTGAAGCTTGCAATTCCTTGAAAATGAACTTGAAAATAAATTCTACCAGCTAACTCTAAACAGGGCATTTCACTCTCTCTCTCTCACACAAACACACCTCAACCTCTTAGTGCAAGAAATCTGGCCAAAGCCTAAAATAAAGGGTCTATATTATGTTATCAACCGCTTAGCTTGTCAAATGCCTAAACGTCGACAGCTAAGAGTTGAAAACTGACAATCTTGAATGACGAGTTAAGCAAATTCTTTCACCAGGAAAGAATTTGCTTGGCCATTGTCGAGAATCTGCCCTTTGCCCAATGTAGAGCGATCTCTGAGTTGGTATATTTAGTTAGGTGGGGGGGCACTGCCCACACATCGTGGGGGGGGGGCTAAGCCCCCTACATTTTTATGGGTTGGAAGTTTATGTTAGTTTGGCATGGTCAAGGAAATTGTTTCCCGATGAAAGAATTGGCTTAACTGGCAGTTCAATATTGTCAGTTTTTGACCCTTAGCTGTCGACGTTTAGGTGTTCGACTAGCTAAGTGGTCAATAATGTAATATAGACCCATAATAAATAGGGACAGATTATAAATATTGCTCTCATGAAAAAAAATTGCTAGAATACAGGATTTTTATTAGTATGCATTTTTGTAAAGGATATGATGTCTAAAACTCAAATGTCTGTAATTATTTAGCAACTTCAATCATTTTGGGAGGTGGTGCTGCGGTAGCGTTGTTGCGTCACAGTTAGACGTTGCCCATTCGATTCTCAGTTAGAGCGTCTTCTGTGTAGCAACATGCGTGAATGGGCATTCCTTCGTTGAAGGTTGTGCATTAGGCCCGGCAAGCCAGTATGTAAAAATTTACTGCCAATCATTAGCGGACCAGAGTTCCGCTGTGGCGACCCCTAACCGGGAAAAGCCGAAAGACACAAACAAATGGGACAACAATCCGGACATTCTGGAAAAACCTGGACAGCTGAGGGGTATGCTACCTCCCTCTTAAACACACACACACACACACACACACACACACACACACACACACACACACACACACACACACACACACACACACACACACACACACACACACACACACACACACACACACACACACACACACACACACACACACCATACCTCTCAAACTCTTAGCACAATAAATCTGGACAAACCCAATTATAATGTTGGGGACAAAGGCCCAAAACTAGGAACACATTTAGAAAGTTGCTAGAATGATAGGATTTGTGTTAGAATGCATTTTCTAAAGGATATGAAGTCTTAAACTCAAATACATGTCATTATTTACTAACTTTAATCCTTAACTCATCCCAGTGATTTGTCAAAAAAAGACATATTTTTTATGAAGAACAGACCAAAAATATAAGGTAAAAAAATTGGACATTCTGTGAAAATCTATACAGTTGAGAGTTATGACACACACATACATCCCCCTACCTCCTAAGAAGGTGGATAGAACAACAAGGTTTGCATTAGTATACACTTTATCAGGATATGAACTCTAAAACTGAAATGTCTGCCATTATTTTCTGAATTCAGTCCTCAATGATTTTCCAGAAAAGAAAAATGTATGTGAAACCAACCAAAAATATGACCCAAAAATCTGGATAATTGTGAGGTATAACCCCCCACACACACACACACACACACACACACACACACACACACACACACACACACACACACACACACACATATACACACCCTTACCTCCCTTTTACAAACACACACACATCCCTACCTCCCTTTTACAAGCACACACAAACACCTACCTCTCTCTTACAAATATACACACAAACCTACCTATTTCTCACACACACACACACACACACACACACACACACACACACACACACACACACACACACACACACACACATACAGAAACACACACACACACACACACCTACCTTTACCTACCTACTTCGTACATACACGCATACACACCCCTGCCTACCTGTTTCTTACATCCACACACCCTACCTATTTCTCACACAAGCACACACAAACGCACGCCTCTTAAACACTTAAACAACACATGCACACACCTACCTCTCATTTGTACCTCTGTCCACAGTCCAAACATTTTCTGAAAGAAAATTAATGTCCACATGTAGTCTCCTTTGTTATCTCTGTAACCTGTTGTGTGGAATGGTATGAAAGATCTTTCAGAAACTGAAGCTTTAGATAGACTACAGTCAACAATATGACTTCAGACCATTTTAGCTACAACAGTGGATTAAGTGAAGAAAACATGATACCTCAATGAACCCAAGCAGCCATTCTTTGAAACGTTTTTTCATCACTTTCCAAGGAGAGAAGCCCAGGTCATGGGTCTCTAATTAAGTGGTTATCACATGTCGTCTTATGAATAAATATCTGTTCTCTAATTTGTACCCATTTTTGTTGATTGCAGGCTGACTTTTTATTGGTGACTCCACCAACATCTTTACCAGTTTTTTCTGCACCTAAGAGTCCTCCCCGTGCTTTGTCTTTCAGAAACTCATTTACTTTATTTTTAAAATGTCCATCTGCGTATTCAGTATTTTACTGGTCCCCTTTTCTCCATTCCTAGCTCTCTGTCCTTAACTTCCACCATGTTAATTTTCCCTGTCTCTTCTCAATGAAGTCAAAGGTGAAACAGAAGGCAGACACCTTTACATATTTTTACCTGCTTGATGTTCCTACAATATGGGTATTTTAATATTTGTGAAATTATAACAAGCCCCTCTCCATGCTTGTTTATGCCTCTCTGATCACATTATATGTCCATTTGTTGGCATTCCTTTATTTATATTTCTGCTCTTCTCCTCATCTTCCTTTTGGACACTTGCTTGTCATCCCTTGGTTCTCCATTTCTGTGAAATATTGCTGGATTGTTTCTCCTAAACACTACCACTTTTACTGGAGCAAAATAAAAAAAAAATAGATTTTGTTGAACTGAGAAATGTTAGCAAATATCAGAACTTGGGGTGCTATAATGAAAAATTAAAGATAAAGATGTACTTGTAATGGGTTTATATCACAAGCTCGAAATGTGAAAACATTGAACACAATAACATTGAACCTGAAACCCCGAAAGCGTAAAACTCCTAAAGCTGAGAACAGTGATTTTTTTCCATGGGAAAAAAATCTCTGTTCCAGCACAAAACACACAAACACTACAAACCATTTCTAATGTGGGGGGCTTTGCCCCCACACCCCCCTACTTAAATATACCAACTCCGAGAACGCACAACAGTGGTGGAAATAGCAAAGCCGTGGAAATGGCCTACCGAATTCTTTCCCTGGAAAAGAATTTGATGTTCTGCAGCTTCGCTGTTGTCAGTCTTTGAGGTTTTGGGTTAGATATTATAACATTAGAAGTTTTGTAACTTCGATGTTATGATATAGACCCCTTGTAACAATAAGTTAAAACAGCACATACTTTATTATTCTTCTTCTGAGGTTGCATCACCTTAGAGAAAGGGATATCTGAATATTTTGCTTTTAAGATAACATCACTTACTCCAAAGTGATGTGACATCGGAGTGACTCCCTAATCACAGTGGTATTAACTCATTTGTTCCTGCAGGTCAAAGACCGCCACTTTATAATTCCCCCTTTACTTGTGACATGGAGCTGAGAGTATAGCATCCATATATTTTCCTACCCAGGTCTTCAACCCCTCCTTGCTATTCTGATCTCTTCATTCTATTGTAGATTTTATTCCCCAGTTCTGCCCACCCCACTCCCACCTCCATGTCTAAATTTAGTAGCTTAGACAAAGCAGCATTTGCCTGAAAGTGAGAGAAAAGTCTAATAAAGGAACTGCATTAAAGATGTGATTCTGATTCAGAAACAAACATCTAACTGTTTATAGTAAAGTCATGCTACTAAGGAAGAAAATAAAACTTAACCAAACCCCAAAAATAAGCACAGAAAGATAGCAAGAATATGACATGAATAAAAAGACAGAAACAAACTCAAAAATAAGAACAAAGACTGCCATTAACCAAAATCAAGAGCAAATCCAGAAAGATAGAAAAGGCATTGCATGAAGAAAAAGACAGAAAGTTATGACTTTTGACTTAATAGTCAATAAAAAACCTTTTGGGAAAAAAAAGAAAAAACAGATAAAGAATCAAAATTAGAAGCAAAGATTACAATCAAATAACTTGACATCACATGATAAGAAACTTTGTTTTGATAGATTACAGTTTGTGTGTGTGTGTGTGTGTGTGTGTGTGTGTGTGTGTGTGTGTGTGTGTGTGTGTGTGTGTGTGTGTGTGTGCGTGTGCATGCACATATGCTTGTGTGTGTGTGTGTGTGTGTGTGTGTGTGTGTGTGTGTGTGTGTGTGTGTGTGTGCGTATGTGTGTGTCTCTGTGTCTGTATGACTGCATGCCCACATGTATATATGTGTCATGCTGTTTTCCGCTTGGGTAACACTATTGATGAACAAAGTTGTGCAACATTTCCTGTGAAACTGAAGTATCTTTACTTAAAAACAAGAATACTAGCACTAAATGAACTAACATTATTTAATATGATACTTTCATGACATCGTCAGAGTACATTCTGCATTTGTGGTACTTGTGGATTATAGCAAAACTGTCACATTTGGACTGGATGGTTGAAATCCAAGGCATATCAGGTCTGTCAAACCATTCTTTTGTAAAGTTGTTTTTAGTGCTCTTCTAGGAGTATATGTATAGATAATATACATGTCTGCATGTCCGTGTGCATATGTGTGTGTGTGTGTGTGTGTGTGTGTGTGTGTGTGTGTGTGTGTGTGTGTGTGTGTGTGTGTGTGTGTGTGTGTGTGTACTTATCTTGTCATTAGCTCCATTACTTTTTTATACTGGTAAAGTCATAGCAGTTTTAAATCAGAAGAAATGACATCAGTAAAATGCATTCTACAAGCCATACCATCTTTTTCTTCATTTCTGTTCTTACAATTAGTTGCATCTAATGATGTTAAAAATAAAACTGTACTGACTTAACAAAAAAATTGCCTGCACTGCAAATTTTTTTAGTTATAGTAATTTTCATTCATGACGAGAAATGATTGCTTTTTAACTCTACAAATGGAGTTAACCACATGTTTAGAAGCAGACTCAGGAAGAGAGGGTAGATGGAGAAAGGAAACAACAGAGATGCGGCTTATCAGTATTAACATTACAGGAGCTGTCCAAGGACTACTTTTTCTTTCAAATCAGTGTTTTAAATGTATGTATATTGTTTCACTACATTAATGTAACCAATAAAGTGTACAGTGTGATTTTGTGAAATGGCAACTTTTGTGAAGTCTAAATTTACTGCTTGGATTAGAGCAATACTTTCACATCATCTAAATTCAAGACATGTGGTCTGCTATAATGGTATGATGTGCATTCTCAGCCAATGGACAACAGATGAGTCTCTGTATTACCCTTTAGTTAATATACAAAATCTCTCTCCACCATTTACACTTTTTCTTAAAATGTTTAAGATTGTTTCCTTACTGTTTGCTCCACCTTCTATAAGAAATGCAGATGGCATTCAGGGATCTGTTTGCAGTCATCCCTCACCAACATAACATTTTAAGTCTAAGTGTCCCCTACTTGCAGCTTTTCTTCTTTCACGTTTTCTTCCAGTTACTTGAGCTTCTTAAGCAATTACTCCATCACCATACCTAATATGCATTCCATGTTATCACTAATTATGTATACTGTTGGTAAGCAATAATTCTGAGTTGAATTTGGTATGCCCGTTTTTATCTAGGTGCCTCTGAAAATGAACATCTCTGTTAGGATTAGTGGATCTCTCCAGTCAAAAGACTAATGATGTGAATAAATAAACCATCTCCAATAATATTACCGCATACATGCATAAAGCCAACCATCTTAGGAACTTTTGGGCTGGACTAATGCACACCAAGAAAGTCTAAGAAAAAAACTAAAAAAGAAAAAAAAAAAAAAAAGAAAAACACTGGCAAAGGCATCCTCTACCCTTGTATTTTAATGCTGATCACTGGTGGCTTGCCAGTGATCCAATGTTACTTAAGTCAGCTCATAGTCAGTGAAGTCTTATTAATGTGCACAGACAGATTACTTGTGGAAGTAGCCTGTCCAAGCACAAGATACCCCACTCATTTATTATCCCCTTCTAATCCTACAAAGTCATTATGAAGGACATTCACTTCCTACACATCATTCTGGAGGCTGATAGCCTTGGAGCTCAGTGCCACGTCTATGTTGTCAAGTACCCCATGCTAACTCAACCGGGTAATGTGAACTGGAGTGACTTGTGTCTCAGATAATTAGCCTTAGAAAATACGAATGTCCTTTGCTAATCCATAATCTGGCTAGACTCATCTCCTTCTTTACGTAACTACCTGCACCAACCCCAAGCCAAAGTAAATGGTCACCTTAACATCTGCCAAAAATACCCAGGATCCTCTGGCCTGCTTCACAGAGGCATTATGGAAAAGAGTTCTAATGGCTTAACTCGAATAATGCAAGCTCTGTTAGAAACAATGTTTATACACTGCTTAACAAAATTAGTTTCATGTTCCCCGCATCACTGCACTGTGTATGACTGCATCATCCAGGAGACAACAGGAGGACTGCACATATGTACCATGCAGAGCTGGCAATATGCTTTGTGGTCATTAAACTTTTAACATGAGTCCTCCATTGGTCTCATATCTGTCATCCATGGAGCAACCATATAGCCTCAAATTTAAAACCAGACTAATTTGCATAGACGTCGAACCATCCTTAAACGTGGTGTTCAAGCTTTTACCTTGTCGCACTCTTCCACCTACGGTATACGTCTTCCAAAATTCATGAATGTGTGTAAACTGCAGGTCTTATTAAAATATTTAATAAGCACACTAAACAATAAAGTTAGATATAAGTGTTGTTAGAAGCCTGTGATGTCAGTGTTTTGTTTTAGCACACCACCTGAACACTGCCATGATTACTAATCACTGAATGAATGATTCTCTGTACAAACAAATAAGAGCACGCCCTTCAAAAGTCCACAGGTTATAACTGCAATCCTCAGAACAGCCAGGGTTTAAGTGCGCAAAGAGGTAATATATAATGAATCCAAGACTGTAGTTTCTCAGAGTATTCCAGTCTTGGAGTTTATTTTATTTTGAATTTTCAATTTGTTAACATGGTAGAACACCAATCCCACTGAAGCATAGCGATATACTTTTAAAGCATTTCTGTAGGGAAGCATCATTCCCCTGTACCCTCCAATGCATACAGATTGTGTCATTCACACTCTTGATACAGATATATGGATAAATATATATGTGTATATATATATATATATATATATATATATATATATATATATATATATATATGTATAATATATATATGTAAGTTACTATATATATATATATATATATATATATGGGATCCGTACAGATCCCCGACTGCACTTTCCACCAAAACCTTAATCGGCAAACATACTTAACCTAAAGTGCTGATCACCGAAGCAGCACTTTCGGGTAAGTATGCCTGTTGTGCCAGTTGTACTACAGTGCGGAAAAGGGAAAATTCCCTTTTCCTCACTGTAGTGCGACCTAGGAGTGAGAATATTAAAGTAGGGGGTGTGTTAATTGACTTTAACAATTGGCTTGGTTTCTGGTGTCAGATCCAGTAGCTCACAGCCTGGGAAGATATGATCGACAGACCACAATGCTTTGCTAGAGATGGCCTGCATCTGTCTCACTTGGGCTTCAGGCTTCTGGCAAAGGCCTTTGCCTCCCCATAGTGCCTTTTTTAGGAAAAGTCATGACTACCAACATACAAATTTCAACACAATGCAAATTAAAGGTCATGCTGCTAAACGCTAGAAGTCTACACATGAAACTGCACTCATTGCAAGCATTCTTAACCCTGGAAGATGCTGACATTTTTGCAGTCACAGAAACCTGGTTCAAAGCTGTAGAGAGCACCCCAGCCTTACCTGGTTACTCATCCTATCATACATTCAGACACCACAATGTGGCCAGCAAAGCCAAAGGAGGTGGAGTTTCAATATATATTAAATACACATACACCTCCAGGCTGGTCAAACATTATGATGCACAGGAGACACTCCAGATGCAGTTAACTGTTGACAAGACCCCTATTCAAATTATAACTAGCTACAGGCCCCCAAATATGACTCAAGACACCCAATCCACCTATATTTTCTAATCTGTTAAGATTCATCCCTTTACCCTGATCCTGGGTGACTTTAATTACCCAACCATAAATTGGAAAAACTACTCATGCCAGAACACAAATGCCTAGAGATTTCTTGATTTTATCAATGCAAATGCCTTGGAACATCTAGTCGATACCCCCACAAGAGGTGATAATATCTTGAACTTGGTATTAACCAACACGAGTAACCACTGCAGCACACCTACAGTATCATCCTCCCTAGTAAGATCCAACCATAAAGCTGTCACTTTCAAAGTCACCCCCCCCCCCCACAGCTAGGGTTAAACAAAAAAACTTCTTCAAAGCTGATTACAACCTCCTGAGGGATGGTATAAACAGTTTCACAGCCTCCTCCTCCACTGTAGAAACTGGCAACAATGTCCAAATCTACATCAAAGTACTATACAAGCATTTATATAGATGGATGGAATCAGGAATAAGTGACAGGGCAAAATCCTCCGCCTCAAGGAAGAGTAAACCTGCCTGGTGGACATATGCAATAAATAAACTATATAACAAAAGGAAAATATTGTTGTCCAAGGACCGAGAAGTAGCAGGTGCCCAGCTGGAAGCAATCTCTCCTTAGCCTGAACAAGTAAATAAGATCATTAGTGAAATCTTATAAAAGCCAACTTCAAGTCCAAATTGACCACATCTACTAGAGATAATCATAAGGCCTTCTTCACATATCTCTACAATCTCAAAGGAAGCACACAGATCTGTTAAGAACTGGTGGTCAAGACACCACATACACAAATACTGTATATATAGCCAATCTACTGGCTGACAGACTCAGGAAAAACTTCTCCCCTCTGTCCCTCCCATCAGTAAATCAGGACATCCCCATTACCTGACCCTCACCCATTATCTCTAGGGAACAGGTCATCACTGTCCTCTCAAAGGCAAAAAATACAGCCTCCATGAGACCCGACAACATCCCAGGCTGCATTTACATGAACTCAGGCATGAACTTACAGCAACATTAGGCACCCTATTCAACCAAAGCCTGAGTACTGGCTTTGTCCCAGCTGAGTGGAGGAGAGCCACTGTCATCCCTTTACACAAAGGTGGAGCATCCACAGCTCAGTGGAGGACAGCCACTTTCATCCCTTTACACAAAGGTGGAGCATCCACTGAGCCAGGAAATTATAGACCCATCAGCCTAACTAGCCTGATCTGCAAGGCCATGGAAAGGATTATGGACCTCATTTATGATCTGCAAGGCCATGAAAAGGATTATGGACCTCATTAACATTAGCAAACTCCAAACACTTGACCCCACACAGTTTGACTTTGACAAGGGGAGATCATGTCTGTTAAATCTGGTTGACTTCTTTGAGACAGTCACCAAAGCCATGGATGAGGAGAAGATGGTAAACACCACCTACCTTGAACTGGCCAAAGCCTATGACACTATTGCCCACTTGGGCATAGTAGATAAACTCTCTCAACTAGACATCAATCCATATGTTACCTGATGGGTTGCTAACTGGCTCACTGATAGAACCCACCTAAACAAAATAGGGGAAGCCACCTCAAGCAGTAGACCCATAATGAGTGGCGTACCCAGGGATCAGTCTTGGGGCCTCTGTTATTCAGGATATGCTTCAAGTAATCTAGTAACCACTCCGACTCCAATAACTAATGCCCAAATGTTTTATTCACAAATCCACAAATAAAAATATAAAATACATCCAGGTCAAGCACTTTCGTGTTATCACTTCTTCAGAACAAATTCATCACCACAAACTCAGCCTTATATAATAAATTAAATTAACCCAATTAGGTGTAAAAAAGAATAGCGTCAAAGTGCAGTCCCAATAACAACAAAATTATTTTATTAAATTAAAGCCAATTATTGACACCATTACAAAACAGACCTTTCAAAATAACAACCCATTTCTGTTCCAGATTAGAAAGCAACATTTTGAGGTATTTTGATTAGTGTGATCTATTTCAACAAAAAGAGAAATAGCAGAGTAATGTCGAAGAGTATGTTTATATAGTGCATTTGATTGCCTTTTACATCGTGTCACTTAGATGTTCTGAAATTCTTTTCCTAAACATCCACAAAGTTTTACCTATAAAAAGATCAACATTTACAAAAACCCATATAAATAATCATTTCATTTTGTCTAATATCAACAATTTTGTGACAATTAGCTGAAGTAAATTATTTAGTTTTAAAAACATGCTTACAGAATGAACAATTTACCAGATTTAAAATATCCACTAGGTCTGACCCCACTGATAGTACTAAATAGTGGCTTAGAAATATTTTTTATAGAAAATAAAACATTCTGCTAATGTTTAATCATGTATATAAATAAAAGTACAAGTATTAGGAATCAATTTGTTAATGCTGAATTAACTTGCAAAATGCCCAATATTTGTTAATAAGGTGTTTAATTTTTTGACTATTGCTTCCATAGGTACTGTTGTTGTTGTTTTTCTTTCAACTTTTCCCGGTTAGGGGTTGCCACGGTGGAACTCCCATCCGCTAATGATTGGCAGTCGATTTTTACGGTGCCAAAGTGCCAGCCCGACACTCAACCTTCAACAAAGGCACGCCCATTCACGCATGTCTTTCGAACACCACTCGATCGCAGGGAGGACATGCAGACTCCACACAGAAGGCGCTCTAGCCGAGAATCGAACAGGAGAACATCTTGCTGTGAGGCGACAACGCTACCACTGCACCACCATGGCTTTGTTTCCATAGGTACTGATAAATGAAAATTGGAAGGTGTCATCAACTTGATGTTTATTATATTACAACAGTAACTTTTTAGATGATAGCCTCTATTTTTAAATCTAGTCACCATATCATCAGAACAAGTTTCATATTCCATATTAGTAAAACAAATATGTTTAATTCTTGTAAATTAATAAGAATATTTTTATTCATGTGAATGGGATGGCAACTAGAGGCTAACAACAAAGAATTTTTATTATATGGTTTGCAAAATAATGTATCCGAACAACCATCAGCATTTTTGTAATGGTAGCATCCTGAAATGAAAGCATAGCAGAATGAAACTGAAGAGTAAATTTGATGACTCACTTATTTTCATTTAAATATTTAATAAATTCCTTTAAATCTACAGAATGTATTACACAGTGCTTATCCCCACCTCTGGAATAGACCTCCCTTGCACGTTAAACAAAAATAACACCCTAGCATCCTTCAAATTAAACCTGCATGATTGGATGGATACCCATAAATTTACTCCCGGAATGACATAATTTGGCCATCTGTGGGGGGGGGGGGGGGGTACAGCATAATAGTGAGTATTTGCAGGGTGCAAATTGTCTTGTGACTTAGCTGCCTTTTACTTGTCATGATTTCTGTGATAAGGAATATTAATGCTCTAAACTGATGTGCACAGACTGGTACTGCTGCAAGTATCTTTCTGACTGCTTGCAAACAAAAATGTATAAACTGTGCATTTGCTTTCACCATCATGTTACAGCATGTTCTATTCCTCTGAAAGTCTATTATGCTTAAGGTAAAACAGCCTTTAGCTTAAATAAATAAGCTCTCCTTTACCATTATACCACTATGTTTTATGGGGTTCCTATTAAATGATCGAAGATGCATTCTTTCGAATGCATCTTGATCGAACTTGAAAGCACGAAAAGGCAAAATAGCAAAACTGCATTTAAGCAAATTCTTTCCCTGGGAAAGAAATCTCTTGGCCGCTTCAGTTACTTTGCCGTTTTCGTCACTGTAGTACCATCACGGAGTTGGTATATTTAAGTAGGGTGTGTGGGGCGAAGTCCCCCCCCCACACTTTATGTAATCTTTTAATTTTTTTTTTTTTTTTTTTTTGTGGAACAGCGATTTTTTTTCCCTTGGAAAAACATTGCTGTTCTAAGCATTCGATATTGTAAGCTTTTACTAACATGGGGTAGATAAATAATCATTCACTTTTTTAAGTGTTCGATGATTTAACATAGACCCATTTTATGACAAACTAGTGCTTTTCCTCTGTGGTGTGCAGTAACTCCAACTTACTACTTAATACGCATATAAATATCCCGCCAGTTAAGAAGTGGATAATGATGCCCCAGTGGAGAACATGGGCTCTTTTCACTTGGTATCATAGTTTATGTGGTCCCAGACTTCAGCACCAATGTTTCTTTATTAGAAATGTAATGGTAACCAAAGGTCCCTACATTCTGGCTTATCCCTCAAATTAGTAACTCGATCTTACTGCATTAAGTCATATATTGGACTGCTGGAATTGCTAGCAGAACTACAATTTATGGCAATAATACATTGAGGGTTGTCAATTTTTTGGCTTCATTGGTGTGATATACCTCTAGAGAGAGACTAGATACAATATATATGTCCTGTGCCTTGACAGTTATATCATTAACTACAATTATGTAAAGACATTATTGTAAAGAACATCTGTACTCATTTTTTTATCATAGCAAATTGCTTTTACTTCCCTTTAATCCAACCCCAAAAATGCCATATAAAGTTAAACAAAATGTAAAGGAACTCTTCATCCTCCAATGTTATTAATCTTATCACAGAGTTATTTTTTCTCCCTCTAATATCACCTTGATACTGGTTATGCCAAAAATACTTCATCACCTTTCCATTGTTTCCATCTATTTCTCTGCCACAGGTCATGACAGCCCCAACTTTTTTCCCGTATTCATATCTCATGTTATTTGGCAAAAGAACTTATCTCAGCTGACATGATCTAAACTAACATCATGAGACTGCCTTGCTGAGGTCAGTGAAGAACTATAAACAGCTAAAGTGAAACATTTTTCCAAAAAGTTTATTGTTGGAGAGATCCTTATATGAAAAACAAGTCTAAACATTTGCAGCAATGCTATGTAAACAGACTGGTAAACATTTTCATTTCTGGTCAATTATCTATTTATTTTTATTTATTTAACTAAAAATTAAGCACAGCAATAAATCTATACCTCTTCTCTTTGAAATTGTAAGTTCCAGTCAGTCATGAGAGAGCAAAGTTGGTTTTCATCCTCTGCAAGTGTGAGTTGGGGAGGGAGAATCTGGAATGATTACTATGTCAGATAAAGTATATTTCTGCTGTAATAGCTAAAAAAAATAAACATGCAACTTTTGACTGCAGGCATACTCCTCAACTTCTAAATATTAAAAATCATGGCAATGGCTTTTAAAAATTGTAGCAGATGGGCCCCAAAGTAGAGTACTTTCTTATTTTTTGAAACAGAATATTTAGATCCCGTTTAGTTAGTGATAAGGAATCTTTGTACAGGCTTATTTCAGTTGTTATTTGAGTTGTTTGATAATGTATATACCCTTAAACAGTTCTATCTTTATAAGGAAAATCAGAAGAAAATCAGTAGATCTATAATAAGCAAGGCAAAATCTGTGGTTAAAGATCATAGCGCAGTGCTTTAATAACAGCAGATGAGTGGTATGACTGTAGGCACCTGACAATTACAGAAAGGAATAAAGGAATATACACAGGACACGTTTGGGCTGCAGTGAGATTCCATGCCATTACTTCAAAGATGGCTGAAATGGTACCTGTACTGTGGATTCATTGTAAAAGCACTGATGGCAGTGTTTTAGTCATATAAAGATGTCTACATGCAAGTTGTAGATCAAACCTGAGTCTCCACATATTAACTGCCAGGATATTTATATGCGTATTAAGTAGTAAGTCACCACACAGCACAGAGAAAAGCACTAGTTTGTCAGTCAGAATGATTATGGTTTAAATAAAGCATCGACATGTTATAATGCAATAAGTAATTGAAAAAACACTATAACCCTCTGTGCCTAATTAAAAAAGAAAAATATCACATGACTAATTTCAGAACTGAATGTTGTACATATTAATTCAACAGGAAGGTGCTGCACGGCGTGGGTAGACATAGGAAGACATGAGTTATGCGTGACTTCTAAAACAGACTGTCTTAAACCAAAGGAAGAGTGTGAGGAAGGGTCTGTTGACTGTTGAAGGACTACAACTTGGTAGTCAAAGAGAATCCTGAATTTTAGTTAACTTTGTGAGACTTTAACATTAACTGTAAAAAAGGAAATTAAAAACTTTGTTACTAACAACAATCGGTAATTCAGGAAAAAAAATAAAACAAGTGTAGTTTCAGTGGCAGTATAAGTTTCCTGTGTCTCATAGTACTGCTGTTTTTTGTAAGGAGGGGGAGTATAGTGCTTCCTTATTTCTAGCATCAGTCATATAAATAGGACTTGAAATGCATTCTGGAAAATAGAAAGCAAAGATGTAAAAGAGGCTGGGCCTACGACAGCCATTTTGTATCTGGCATACTAATGTATAAGAAGGAGCACTTACACTGAGTTTTAAGAAGGAATAGTCTTACTAATTTCTGTCTGAAGCTGTTTATTTACACATCAGTCTAACATTTTTTGTGAAGCCACATCTAAATATTTTCACTCTAATAAAGCGTGGTAATTAGTCATGTCACTGAGTCCAGTTGCTGGATTAATCTGTTAAACCTATAGTCAGACTTTTTAAGTCTGCATCAGTCAAAGATAATGAACTTTAATACTTAGCTGCACGATGTGGCCAGAAGCTAAGAACTACAGGTCTTAATCTGAACAAAAACACTGAATAAGCTACTCTTTCAAGCCTAATGTTCAGGTTAAAAGGCTATCAAAGACATTGACACTAACAAGAATCAAAGAATATCATTGCACAAGACAAACTAATGTTCCTGCCAGAGACAGTCAAAAAGTAGGAACTCACAATACTCCCAGTGTATGCCTCCTGGAGAGCTATTACCACAATGAATGTTGTTCTCACCTTGCTGTGCTTTGTATCTGTATATAATTACATCAGAGAGGCAGAAATCTTAACTATAATATGAAATAATACACCATTGCAGCCCCTGAGATGTCATTCTGAAGTAAGACAAAAAAGAAATTGGTAATAGCCAATTTCTTGCAGGGATGTTAGGGCTGCAAGAGATATCAAGATATGATGAAAAACAATGTCTTCAAGCTTTGAGTGAAACTGTCTTTTAAATAGTCTTTCCAAACACCATGTATTCTATAAAGAATAGCCCTTTTGCAGTTGCTGTACAAGCAACCCTGTATAAATACCCAGAACATCCGTTTTTTTAAGTCCACAGTGTTTCAGTTTTCAAATCTTTCTTCCATTGGTTTTCTCTTCCTTTTCCTCCGTTCTTCAGTGTTTTCCTCATCATCTTTATATCTACCGTGTATTTGGTTGCTGCTTTAGTTGTATTACCTCGTGTTGCAGCCTTAAAAGCACCAGTGTGAGAACAGATAATATTCTGACATTTTTGTTAAAAATAAAAGAAATTGTTAAGGTGGTATGATTTGCTGTGTAATATTTTGAGCTGTGGTCTGCAAAAAATACAGTTGTGTACATTTACCATAAATGTAGATGTTCGAGTGTATTCACGGTTGTCGTCATCACATTTGGGTTATCTGCTTGCAGTAGCCCTCAGTCAGCCTGATTATCAAAGTCTTGGGTCCTGCGTCGGTTGCTGTCTCATCTTCCTTGATGTCAGGTAGTCAGGGGTATAAAGCATGCAGCCGACGCCACTACATCAGTTTTTCTTGCCCCAGATGTCAGGTGCCCCCATAATGGGAAGCAATTATATATACACGGTTACACCTCCAACAAAAAAGCAAATACACCAAAAAGCTTTCAGCATAGTAAACAAGAATAGAGGTATAGCCAATAGAAGTCAGGGGGCTGGCAGGAGGGTAACTAGGACTGAAACAGTGAATATACTCGAACATCTACATTTATGGTAAGTGTACACAATTGTACTATGTTCTTCATGTTTCACTGTTGCAGTCATGACATTTGGGTAGATTCCCAAAGTTAAGGATGGGAGGAGGAAATTAGATAGCATTAGGACCAGCTATAAGGCCCTGCAAGACTGCAGTGGCAAAGCCAGCTCTGGATTTAGAGAAAATTGGTAAATGGTAATGCTTGGTGAAGGTATGTACAGAACTCCAGGTAGCAGCTTCTAGGATGTCCCTGGTAGGAACACCTCTGAGAAAGGCTGTGGAGGTAGATGCAGCCCTGGTTGAATGTGGTCTTATCCCCTGTGGGGTAGGTTTTCCATGGTGCTTATAGCAGAAATTAATGCAATGACCTATCCATTTAGAAATGGTTTGCTTTGAAATGACCTTCCCCTCTACCCCTGCCACAAATGCAACCAGCAGCTGTTCAGATTTCCTGAGAGGTTTAGTCCTGTCCAAGTAAAATCTAAGTCACCTGTGCACATCTAAAGAGTGCAGCATACGGTCCTCTTTGTTCTCTGGATTAGAAAAGAAGGTTGTCAAATGAATGGACTGATTAAGAGCCACACTGGATACCACCTTGGACATGAAGGAGGGATTGATCCTAAGGGACACCCTGTCCGCATGAAAGATGATGAAAGGCTCCACTGCCATGAGGGCCTGTAACTCAGACACCCTTCTAGCTGAAGTGATTGCTAAAAGGAAGGCTGCTTTCCAAGAAAGGAATTTCAACTCTGAATTTGCAGCTGGCTCAAAAGGAGGTAGAGTGAGTTTTTTCCAATACAAAGTTAAGGTCCCAGTCTGGAGTAGGGGCTCTCCTGGGTGGTCTTAAGTTTTTGGCCCCTCGGAGGAACTGCTTCAGCAGTGGATGAGAGAAGAGGGGTGGTTCTGTGTTGTAATGAGCTGAAATGGCTGAGGCATGAAATTTGATGGAGGAAAAGGAAAGGCCCTTGTGAAGCATCTCAGTTAAGTATTGAAGAATCTGAGTTTAATTGGGTGCTGCTGTGCCCATCCCCTGAGTCTGGTTCCAGGAACAGAATCTTTTCCATTTTTCAGCATAGGATTTTCTAGTACATAGGCCTCCTTGCCTCCAGAATGACATCCATCACTTGCTTACTGAGGGATGGTAATGGAGAGATCAGGTAATTAGCCAGGCTGCCAGGTTCAGGGTTTGAAGCTGTGGGTGCAGAATCTGGCCCTCCTGCTGGGACAGCAGGGCAGGGGTCTGAGGCAGGAGTCATGGTGCCAGCAGTGACACACTGTGCAAAAGGAGGTACCAGTGCTGGTGTGGCCAGTCTGGTGCAATCAGTATCGTCCTTGGTTTGTCCTGTTTGATCTTTAGTAGCACCTTGGAGAGGAGAGGCAGAGGGGGAAAGGCATAAATTGATAGGGTGTTGCAGGTGAAGGACAGGACATCCACTTTCCAAGCTTATTTGTGGGGAGTCCTTGTGCAGAATTTGTCCAATTGGTAGTTCTGGGGGGAGGCAAACAGGTCTATCTCTGGGCTCCCGCATTTGTTTCTCAACATGTTGAATATCGTTGGTTTTAGTTTCCATTTGTGTGGGTCCATGAGATTTCTGCTTAGTTCGTCTGCAAGTGTATTTAGCTTTCCTGGCAGGAATTGAGCCTGTAGGTGCACTTAGTAGCTCAAGGCCATGTTCCACACAGCCATGGCTAGTCTGCAGAGAGGGTATGAGTGGGTCCCCCCCTGCTTGTTTATGTACCACATAACAGTGGTGCTGTCTGTCTTTATCATTAATTGCCCTGGAAGAATGTGGTCCTTGAAGGCTGTAAGAGCATTCTGTACAGCTAACATTTCTTTTTGATTGATATGCAGTTGCATTTGACTTAGGTTCCATTTGCCCTGAATGCACTTCCCTGCCAAGTGAGCCCCCCATGCATAGTCTGATGCGTCTATTGTTAGGGTTTGGGTGGCAGGGGGTAGAGTGAATGGCAGTCCCTTGTTTTGGTGGCAGGCCTCTTCCCACCAAAGGAATTCTATCTATAGACAAGGTATGATAGGAATCATTGCTTCTAGATCCTGAGAATGTTGACACCATAGGCCTTTTAGATACCATTGTAGTTTCCTCATATGCAGTCTTGCATATGGAATTAGGAGAATGCAGGAGGCCATGAACCCCAGGGATTGCAGTATTTTCCTTGCAGATAGCTGGGTCTTTGTGGCCAGTAGTTTGAAACAGGTTGTCAAATGAACTTGTTTCTCTGGCGTGAGGAAAGCCATCTGGGAAGTTGTGTTCAAGCTTGCTCCCAGGAATACAATTTGTTGGCAGGGTACAAGATGTGATTTCTTTTCGTTTATGGTGTACCCCAGAGAAGTTAGCAATTTCTGCACAAACGTCAGATGATTCAATAGTATGTCCTGGCTTTCTGCATGAATTAGACAATCGTCCAGGTATGGGTATATTTTAATATTTCTTTGCCTGCAAAATGCAGTGACTGCTAGGCACTTTGTGAATACCCTGGGTGCAGTAGATAAGCCAAATGGCAGTGCATGTAGCCTGCTTTGAAGCGTAGGTATCTTCTGCAAGATTCCCTTATTGGGATGTGCTGGTAGGCTTCCTTTAAATCCAGTGTTGCCACCTACAGCTAGAGACAGCAAAAAAGGTAGCTGAAATGGGTGAAGCCTGAGCTCAAACACTGCAGCTGCCAACCAAACAAAACTTCACAGCTCTGTATTTGTTGAATAAGACTATTAACATTTTTGGTCTTATTTTCTTTCTGTAATCTAGTTCTTTCTTTGATCTTAATATATCTATCCATCTCTATTAAATCAAACAATTCTTCCCTTAGATCATTTTCTTCTACACTGAGGAGACATTCTTTGCTCTCTGTTTCCTGCAGACATTCTACATTAAGTTACAGACCACCTTCCTGTGACATATTTTCTTCAACTCTATCTCTTTATCCACTTCCCCTGTTCCCTTCCACTAACTCTGTTTATTTTAGAATATTTCAGGCTATTTCAGAAGACCACAGGTGAACTGTCATTTTATGTAGCAAGTTTTCGTACTTAATTTTAGTTTGTTTAGGAGACATTAATAAGGGTTCCTGTCAGAAGAATAAAGACGCATTATGTCAAATGCATCGTCGTCGAACTGTAAATGTCAAAAACGCAAAATGACGAAGTGGCTTTTAAGTGAATTCTTTCCCTGGGAAAGAAGTCACTTGGCCGTTTTCGGCACTGTAGTGCGATCTCGGAATTGGTATATTTAAGTGGGGGGGGCACATCCCCCCATATGGGTGGTGAGGGGGGGGCGAAGCTCCACACTTAAAATAGTGTCTAGTGTTTTTTTTTTTTTGTTTTGTTTTTTTTTTTTGGGAACAGCAAATTTTTTTCCTCTGTGGAAAAAATTTTCTGTTCTGGCTGTTCACTCTTTTTTCTTTTCATTCTTTTGTGGTCGATATAACAGCGTTCGATCTTTTGATCGTTCACTGTTATAACATAGTCCCATTAATAATATGCTTTCTATGATGCCTAACAATGTCCTGAAGCTTCCTCACTGGTACACAGGCTGGAATTCTGCCTGTCATCAAAGTGATCCAGCTTCAGGAATGAACTAAGACTGTAAGGTATCTGTGAAGAAAACACTCAATAACGTTCACAAAGGGAAGGATTCAAGTGTCTGCCATACTGTCCGAGGTCCCAGTGGAGCCTTAAGATACTGCACTCAGTTGTACCAGTAGCTAGGAGAGAGATGAGAGGTCAAGGAAAATGGGGTACCCTTTCTTATTTAGTTCATTATAAGCCAATGGTTTCCCAAACACCTCCTAGTGCCATCCCACCCAGTGCTTTCTCCAATGTGAGGACAATGAAGCTCCTGTGGTAGGGGTATACCAGGGATCACCTGATACCAGGTAGTACAAACTAGAGCAGGATTTAAAGACACACAGGAGAGGTTGGTCCTTGAATTCTGTCATAATGAATTTAGCAGAGTAGGGGGCACAAAGTAAACTAAGTTAAAAAAAAAGAACTTTGCACTTCAGATTGAGGATCAATGTGAATTAGAACTTCCAGAAATGGTAGCACACAATGGTTTATTCTGTAGTTTAAGGCTGATCCTGTGCTCTACCACAAAATATGACCTATGTGACTCAAGAAGATGTTGTAGAACATTTTGTACAGGTGTATATGGTTGTAAAGTTATGCTAATAACAAAACACTTGTTTTATTCGACTAAATGTATTTAGTAAAGTTTCATCATAAAAAGAAAAATAAATCAAATAGATACAATGCTCAAGTAACATTCACGTGCCCTTTG
This sequence comes from Protopterus annectens, assembly GCF_019279795.1. Classification (NCBI taxonomy): domain Eukaryota; kingdom Metazoa; phylum Chordata; order Ceratodontiformes; family Protopteridae; genus Protopterus; species Protopterus annectens. The sequence goes on along the minus strand of NC_056725.1, from coordinate 811,978,878 downwards.
TTGACTGGGTTAGTCCACTAGCCTATTAACATATTTTCAAGAGAGACCCAAAGTGATATTTATACTACTAGGGGAAATTTGGCCAAGGAATCAGGGACCTTCCCCTACTCTGTTCAATAGGTGCTGTGGGATCTTTTACATCTACCTGAGCTACCACCAACTCAAGCAAATGATGCTTTGGTTTAATGTCTCATCCAAAAGATGGCACACTTGGGAGTACAGCACCCCCTTATGATGGACTGCAGTATCTATAATTAATCTAACTGGTTTGGGAATAGAACCCACAGCCAAATGCACCAAAGGCAAGTGTGTGCCACTAACACTACATCAAAGCAAAATATATATTCAGTCTTATCAAGAATAATATTAGAGTGGTGACTAAATAAAAAACAGACATGGAACAAAACTAGACTAGGCCATCTCAATATCAAAATATAGAGAGGTTTAATTCCTACTCTAAATAGCTTAATTTTAACAATGTATATGGTATTAGGAAAAATATCACTGAAGTAAGAAGGCATTTCACAAAAATACTTTATTCAATTTCACATTTTCACCAACAGAAATCTGCTGCCAGCTATGACTGCAGTGATGTGCTGTCTTCATATCAGTCCAAGGGATCACTTATAGTGCAGCTTGAAAATATAGCTTTCTTACAAGATGAATAACACTTTTCTGCAAGTGTATTTTGAATTCCACACTCCGGTGTACTTGTGGACACTAGTGTTATGACAGAGAAACCAACTCAGCGTGATCTCATGTTGCAAATTTTACAAACAGACCACACTCAGATTGATTTGCCTACATGAAAAAAACTAGAACCAAAATACTGCACAGACATGAAGTGATTCCATGTCTATAATGTGATGTTAGCAGTGAAGATAAATGTACCGCTAAGCTACAATTGCAAGTCCTGCAAAAGGTGCACAGTGACCATATCAGAATGGCCAAGATGAAATGCTTGTACTTAACAATACTTAGTGACCATACCTCAATAAACAAACTAAGTGAATAGAATGAATTGAAAAACTTTGTAATGGATGGTGATATGCTCAAAGTTTGCCAGAGTCGGCACCAAGTCATCAATGGGTACAGCTCATTGCCACTTTAAACAGTAGGCCAAGATTTGTTTCCCACAGGCTTCTTTGCTTACTGTTTGACTTTGAGCATGATCAAACCCGAAAAGGAACCATATCCAGTGGACTCATCTAATCAACAAATAAATAAAATAAAACACTAATAGATTACACTTTGGTAACCAAGGGAATAATCTGGGCAGAGACCACGTTCAGCAGAAGCCCAGGAAAATAAGTCCCATAGTAGCTTAACTGTCCTAATGCATACACATCATATAGTGAATACTGACTGTGAATAAAAAGTGTGCAGATGTCAGGATTTGCACATTGGCACAGAATGACAGCAGTACATAGATGTGCATACAGTGGTGTGCAGCAGAGTGTTATTATACCATCAGTATACTCTAATGTGCATATTATAGAGCACTATAGAGCACAATGTGTCAGCCAAATAGTAACTCATACAGTACATATTTTTAAAACTGATGCATAAAGAGGTGCACCCTCACCAATCCAGATTGTTTGGCTTCTTAATCTGTGTTCGAGTAAGGATATCTCTGTCTTTGATCTATGGACAAAAGGGATGTTAAAAAAGAGCAACCAGAACAGCATTGAAAACTGAAAAATCTAATTATGAGAGGGTAATGTCAGTCCGGTAATTCAAGGGCTGTAAGAAATGTTGTGGAAAATAATCAAGTTATTTTTAAAGCAGATCTCAATATTAGGAATTACTTGCGGACAAACTCCACTTTTGTGTTTAAAAGAGGCAGAACTTTGAAAATAAGTCTGAAGGTATAAAAAATAATGAAGTGGATGTCATTATGTGGTAACTAAGTGATTTGGGACTAGGAAGTGTGAAATGTGTAACTACAGTAGCCACATTTTAGTGGGCAACCCACTCCCACTTTTATATAAAGGACAACCACTAAGATTACCAACAGTGACCAATTATGCCACATCTGAAGTGGTATATAAATATATATATATATATATATATATATATATATATATATATATATATATAGATAGCTATGTGCCAAAACTGTCATGGATACTATATAGGTAAAAGTGAATGTCCCCTAAGAGGATATCCAAGCATGTGTACAATGATAAAAAAGGTAATACCAATAATTTTCTCTATAGGCATACATTTCAGTGTAGTGGTAAACTAAATATTAAATATAAATTTGCAGTGTTAGAAAAAATAGTGAAAGATCTAAAGTGTGCGTGTGTGTGTGTGTGTGTGTGTGTGTGTGTGTGTGTGTGCGTGTGTGCGGGGGGCTTAGGAACATCTGATTGAATTTACAGAATTTTTATGGCAGCTTAGATTGAATGTTGCAGTGTGGCCTGGCCTAAATGACCATGTGCCCATTTCAAGTGTTCTGAAGTTACATGCAGCAAAATTATAAGCTGGTTTTGTTTTTTACACTAAGAATACATAACATTTTGTTTAATCATATTTAATGTTTTTCATGGTAAAGTTAAAAAATGTTACCTTGCCAATATAATTTAGGTCTATATTCTAATAATGATATAACAGATACATATAACTTTATAGGTGAACTATACACACACATTTTATTTGCCATATGTTTTTTGAACATTATGAATACATTTATTGTCATTTTTATATGTATTTAAATGTTTCAAAGTTTATATTTTTGTAGGTTCAAACTATTTATTTTTATGTGAATAAACCCCCTGTATGGGTTTATTTAATATTTCATTACCCTGAAAAATAACTTAAAGTATGTTTAAGCTTGATTATAATCTTAACAGTATTGTTTAATTACACTGTAATGCTATATATAAATACAGCTCTTATAAACCACCAGAACCTGCAGCTGCTCCCCTATCTGCTCTCTTGTCCCCCCATTCTCGAGACTACATCTTAAAATAGTCTTTATGCTGAACTCTTTTCTTCTTTTAAATAAAGAAAATACAACAACTCTCCTTAATACTTTAAACTATTATTTAAAATATTGATCTTAACCTACATTATTTTAAAAGTATAGTATGTATAATTTCTTTATCTGGCACTACTTTTCTGTTTTTGCCAGTCTCCTATAGTTGCAAACAACTGCAACAGGCTACTATAACTTACAGATTGGTTCTTGCACCTCCAAACATGGGTCTATCCTTGTTCCGTTCACCCTCGCTGTGTTCGGGACTCACTTTGCTCCCCTACCCCACCCCATTCCCACCCATCCCCACTTCAATTACATTTATACATCCAGTATCTCCTCCCCTAATTACTCATTACCCAATCCCAAGCCATCTCCCATCTTTCTATTAGCAATCCTCCACCTAGCATCACTACCTCTTACAGCAAACACTATCCTATATTAACCATATACTACTATATCCTATCTCCCACACTAATTCACCTCTCTTCATTCACCCAACCAATCCTTTCTTCTTAATCCTTCTTTTATCTTGTATACTACAAAATGTCACAACTTATTCTTACTACCATCCTCAGCATAATCACATCTGTCATCCTAATACTAGTAACACATATCACTTCCCTCAAGTACTCACAAATAAACTTAGTTCCAAAATCACCCAGTTTATTAACTCACTATGAAAAATGTGCCAAAAGCTTTTCAAATATATCAGCTAGCCTAATCAAGCCTAACATTTTACATTTTTTAAACCAAAAAATTCTGTCCTTCTCCATAGAACCCATTCCACAGTTATATCATGGCTCACGTATGTGCAAAACACCCACTTACTATAACCAAAATGTTTCCCAACTCCTCAACCTAACCAGATGTGGTGACATTCATCCTAATCCTAGACCCCCACAGAATTATACCCTCCTCAATCTCCCCTCTCAAAACATATGTTATTAGTCACCCTAAACATGCATAGCATTTGTAATAAAATAACTGAATTTCGTTCCTGGCTAACATAATACTCCCCAGATATATTAGCTGTTATTGAAACTTGGTTAAAACCACACATCAAAGACACCGAAATTCTGCCACCAGGATTTAATATACTAAAAACTGACAGAATCAATAAAAAAGCAAGAGGAGTAGTTTTAGTTTATCCTAGTACATACTCAATTCCACCTTTATCCATACCAGTTTGCACATTTAGTAATGTTGAAATTATCTTTGCATCTTTGAAAATAAACATCAAACAACTTTGTATCACAGTAGTACACATACTCAAGGCCAAACCATTCCTATACTTGAAGACATTCTTTCTTGGATGTCTGAAAACATCTCCAATGAAACAATCATCATGGGAGATGTTAATATTAATTGGCAAAATATATTCATACCTCTCAACCTCTTAGAGCAAGAAATCTGGACAAAGCCATGGATAAAAGTGGGGCAAAGGCCCAAAAATAGGGACAATTTTTAAATATTGCTGTTACAAACTTAGAAAGTTGATAGGTTCATAGGTTCATAGGTAGGTACTAGGCTATCTGCCCGAGGGCATTTATAAGCCTAGCCAGAGTGTGTCGGCTTTCGCCGCCCCATTGATTAATTAACTGATCCTCTGTCAAGCAGAGCCAATGAAGTGATCCCAAGGGTGTATTTTCTGTTACCCATCCACTCGTCAATGTTTCTCTTGAAGAGTTTTAGTGAGGGGCTCTGCCTGATGTAATTTGGAATTTAGTTCCAAAGCATGGGGAGTCTCTGTGACAGGAATCTATCCCTCCAGCATGTTCTATTTATTATTGTGGAGAGGTTTAGCTCACTAGAGCGTGTGGCACGCAGTGACTTGGATTTCTTTAGGTGGAGCATGTCCATCAATTCTGAGTTGGACATGGCTTTGTAAGTCAGGCAGAGATCACCTCTGAGTAAGCGATATGCCACTGAGTACAGCCGGAGTTTTTTCAGTCAGGCTGCATAGGACATATGTTTGAGACCAGTAATCCTCTGGGTGAGGTACTTTTGTTTATCTTTCCAGCTCTTGGAAGTGTCTTGTGAGGTACATCCCAAATGAAGCATTGTACTCTATGATGGGTCTAATGAGTGACAAGTAGGAGGGCACTATAACCTCTTTATTTCTAGATGTGAACCCTTTAGTAATTAGATGGGCCACATAGAAGGATTTCCTAACTACTTTGGCAATATGATTGTCAAAGGAGAGATTACTATCTACCTGGGTCCCCAGATCTCTTATTACCTCTTCTGTATTAAGGGGGCTGCCACCTATGTGGCAATTTGTGGGTGTTTTGTTTTTCCCAATTGGGATGACTATGCATTTTCTGGCATTTAGCTTGAGGCCATGACTTTGACACCAGGTGTCCGTCTCAGTAAGGCCCTTTTGGAGGATGTCTGTGTTAGCCGGAGAGTCAATTATGGCTCCCAGTTTGCAGTCATCAGCGAATTTGGTTAGCTATAGTCCTCCTCTGTTTGCCTGTACATCTGAAAAGTATATGCTGAACAGTAGGGGTCCCAGGACCGAGCCTTGCAGGACACCACTTGTGACTGGTTTAGAGTCGGACTTGGAGCCCGCTATTCTTACCATGTGAGTTCTGTCTGTAAGCCAGTTGGCAACTCATCTCATGACGTAGGGGTTTATGTTCAGGCTGGTGAGTTTTTCTGTAATACCCAAGTGGGGGATGGTGTTGAAAGCCTTGGCAAGGTCAGGGTAGGCTGTGTGAACCACCTTTCCCTCGTCTATGGCCTTGGTGACTGTCTCGAAGAAGTCAACCAGGTTTAGTAGGCATGATCTGCCTTTAACAAAGGTGAACTGGGTCGGGTCAAGTGTTTGGAGATTTCCAATGTCTTTGTTAATGAGTTCCATGATGATGCGCTCCATAGCCTTGCAGACCAGGCTAGTCAGGCTTATGGGGCGATAGTTACCAGGGTTAGTTGTGGCCCCTCCTTTGTGGAGAGGAATAACCATTGCTGTGTGTCACTCTATGGGCACATAGCCTGTGGAGAGGCTGAGATTGAACAGCGTGTTTAGGTGGGGGGTTAGTTTGTTCTGTATTTCGTGCAAGACGCAGCCTGGAACACCATCTGGTCCCATTGATGCTGTGTTTTTGGCTTTTGAAAGGGCTGTTTTCACCTGTGTGTCTGTGATTTTTGGGACACTACACTTTTCCGGTATTGTTGTGCGCCCTTTTGGAGGTGAGAGGGTGGTGAAGTTTGCACTGAATCTATCTGCCAGGATGTTGGCAATATCAGTAGGTTCAGTATATTTTGTGCTATTTTGCACTAATTCAGTGCATATCTGCAACTTGCCACTTAGATTCTTAACATAGCTAAAGAAGGCTTTGTGGTTATCTTTTGAATCCTTGGCTATTTTTCTTTTGAAGTTAGCCTTGGATGATTTCATGATGAACCTCAATTTCTTACTGATACTGATCAGGGATGTGTTTCCTTTTTGGAATTTGCTTTTTTTTCTGAACTAGTCTCCTCCTTCTATTGTATAGCCTGTTTATTGCAGGGGTCCACCAAACTGGTTTCCTTCTCTTAGAGGAGTGAGTCTTGGTTTTGCTAGGGATGGCACAATCCATGCATCCTTGTAGGTGCTCATAGAGTGCATTTGTAAAGGTTTCTGCATCTTGGGCAGCATTATCTTTTAGCATGAGGGCTGTGAAACTTACCACCTCTGTCTTAAGTAAGGTGAAGTTTGCTTTAGAAAAGTTTTTTACTGTGGTTTCCTTAGTTGGGGGTGGTGGTGGGGTGTGGACATCCAGAGTGATTAGTTTATGGTCTGCTCTAACCAGTGATGGTTACACCTGTCGCCCATGTTGGTGATGACCAGGTCCAATATGTTTTCACCTCAGGTAGGGGAGTTTTCCAGCTGATCCAGGGCTTTTGAGTTGATGAATTCCAGGAAGCGCTGGGCCTGGGAATTTGTACTCGAGTAGTTTCCCAGTGAATGGCAGGGTAATTGAAATCGCCCAATATCAAGGTGTTTGGTAGGACCTTCATGTTTTTCAGTGTCTCCAAAAAGGTGGAGTGGTGGTCCTGGGTCATGGAGGGTGATCTGAAGCAGGCCACAATTTGCATTGCAGATTTGCCCGATGTTAGTTGCACATGGATGATCTCAGAGGTATCATGCTGCGCCACTAACCTGGAGGTGTAGGTATCCTTGATGAATATGGATACACCCCCTTCTTTTGTGTTTCAGTCCATGTTCTGTGGCCAAAACGTGTGGTATGAGTTGTAGCCCAGTAGTGCTGGGGTGCTCTCTGGAGCCTTGAACCAGGTTTCAGTTACTGCACAGATGTTGACGTTCTCCATACTGAGGAGTGCTTCGAGCGCGTGCATTTTGAGATTTAAACTCCTGCATTGAGTAGCACAGCCCTCAGTTTTTTGTTAATTGTACTGTTTACAGAGGTGGGTTTGACTTTTGAGCCTTGCCTAAAAAGGCACTATGGGGCCAGCAAGAGCCTTGGCCTATATTCAAAAGCCTAGGGGTGACAGGTGCAAGCCGTCTCTTGCGAAGCAACGCGGCTTGTTGAGCATGTCTTCCCAGACACTGGATCCCCTTTGAATGACACCAGAAGCTTAGCCAATTGTTGAAATTAATCATTTTTTCTTTATACTGATGTATCATTCTTGGTGAGGGCAGGATGATACTCAGGGTCAGGGTCATACCAGCCTGGGCTACATGATCAGAGAGCTCTTCCATGTCTCTTTTAATGTAGTCCATAACAGGTTTTGCATTAGCATGAATTTCCTGAAAGATATGAAGTCTAGAACTCAAATGTTTTTCATTATTTTCTATCTATAATATGTAATGATTTACCACTAATTTGCCAGAAATCCAGAAGTATATGAAAAACAGACCAAAAATAGGAGGCCAAAATCTGGACATTCTGCGAAAATCTGTACAGTTGAGAGGTAATCCACTGACTCACCAACAAATAGTATTAATCTTTATGGCTATACACAACTCATCTCCACTTAAACTAGAAAACAAGACAACAGTAACCTGTGTTCTACCCTACACTGGATCCTTGTCTCTGATCACTTCAAGTACTCTAACTCCAGTACACTTCCTAATATCTTAAGTGACCATCTACCAGCTTATACTTATAGAATCACCCTCCAAAATTCCAGAGGCCACACTTACAAAACATCCAGAAACATGACACACTTTAGTCAAAATTTTTTTTATAGTATATTGAAATCTCTCAACCATGTGCGCCGGAACCATAGAGTGAGGGGGAGGGGAGCCCCCCACTTTTCTAGATCACCTCCCAACTGTCCCGAATTTCTTTTTTTTGTTTTTCTCACTTTAGCTGATGATGACGTCAGCTCATCAGGGCTACCAGCCTGTCGGAATTGAGCTCGCAGTGCATGTATTTCCAGGTTTCTGGACGGTTTTGAATGCTTTTGCGTGGGAACAAACTGTTTTAATTAGGTGCTGCTGAAGGATTTAATTTCAGAAGCTGCCTGCTGCCTGGGTGAAATGCTGCTGAAGGATTTAATTTTGGAAGCTGCCTGCGTGAAACTCGGAGGACGGAGTCTGTACTGGCTGTTGGGGTTTACTGGGAGAGAGATGTACTATTTTCAGAGTGAGTAAGGTAGGTGTGTGTGTGTGTGTGTGTGTGTGTGTGTGTGTGTGTGTGTGTGTGTGTGTGTGTGTGTGTGTGTGTGTGTGTGTGTATGTGTGTGGGAATATAAAAAAAACATGTCCACTTATGCCTTAGAGGAATACCAAAGATAACAGATTACAGTTTCTTTCTTACATACTAGAAATTTGAACTATTAACTTTGGTCGCATAGGACAACCTGAACATTGTAAATGGCTCTACTAATTGTTCAGACAGCAGAAAGACAGTGCACATACTTCAGTCTGCTTGTTGGTCAGGAGCACCATTTTATGTAGTCCATGTAGTTTCTTCCAGTGCTATGACTGTTACATCACTGACTATATTATAGTATCTGTAGCCAATCAGCCCTTCTGCACAGTGTAAATTGCTGCTGCTGTGTTTAACAATGTATTGAACCTACAAGTTATGCATACCTGCCTAGGTGGCTACAGCTCACACCTTTGATAATCCTTCCCACAATCAAGTTATGATACAACAGAAATTGCCACTTAAATGTACAGACTGGTTATATTTTGACTATGGCACATGGTGTAGTAGTCAAAGTAATCATAAATTGTTACCTGAATGCAAAAATAAAGTCATGCAAATTAACTGTAGACTTGTAATATGAAAATAGACTGACACAATAACGTAATTTATACAGTGCAAATATGTAAATATAGTAAGATCAGGCAGATGAACTACAAATGTGGGAATGAATTAGCATGACAGCAGTAATTACAAACTGTAAGGAGGGACTAGATATAAGACGAGGCAATTAAGCTTGAATACCTATAAAATCACCTATATTAGTGGAGTGCAGAGAGGTCAGGTACTTGTGAGTAAAAAGAATATGCTCCAGGGAAAATGTGAAGAGTTGAAAAACTTCATATATGTGAAATAATCAGGCATTTTAAATAAGTGATTATGGCCTTATGTTTGCTCTTTTCATAAATGTTCATGTGAATGCTTAACCACATCTTTTCTGTAACTTTGGTTAATGCAGTCAACCACCCACTTTTAACACTCAATCACTTAACCTTTTCTTTGCTGCAATCTTCATTAAAGCAACCCCCAGTCCATGTTTACACTCAATCAGTTAACCTCTTCTTTTCTGTAACATTGATTAATGCAATCTCTCACCTACTTTTTGCACTCAGTCCCTCGAGATTTACATATTTTCGTATTTCTGGATCTCTATCAACATGTAACTCTTGATCTCTTTCTCTACTTGTACTCTTTTCTCACTCTTCTGCAACTGGCATAACCTCACTACTTCCTTCTTCCTTGGAATCTCCTTTGTTTTTTTGTAATTTACATTCTTTGACAACTGCTAGTCTTTGCTGAATCTGTAGTCACTGTGCTTCAGATATTGCATGTACTCACAAATGGTCTACTGTAATCTCTTTGTATGTTTTTATCTCCCTAAATATGTTTTTGTCGCTTTATTCCGCAGGCTTCCTCTGAAAAGGGTCTTGCATGACACAGTAAGACCTTCTCAGTAACAAAATGCAACTAAATAAATGTTATACCTGCAGCTGAAGATGGGTGTCAAAATGATTAACAAGAAAATATTTAAATAATATGATCTAAATGGCATCAATTTTTAAGGCCAAGCATGTTGAGCCGTATGGAACTTAACGTTTGGCGAGAGTTAGGTTTGTGGTAGCAATTTGAGCTCATATTGGCTGGCTTGTGTGTGTGTGTGTGTGTGTGTGAAAATGCTCCCAACGGAATACATCTGGTGGCTAGAGATACTCTGGCACAAACCCTATACCTTGGGTACAGGTAAAAAGAGCCTAAAGTCCCTAGCCACTATCACTTGTGAATTTATGCCTCACATTTTTGTTCTGGTCCTCTGGTTTTCAGGAGTGGTAAAACAAAACCTTTTATTCTAGCAATTTTCTAAGATTATAAAATCAGTATTTGAAATGTGTCCCTATTTTGGGGCTGTATTCACCCATTATTGGCTTTGTTCTGTATTTTTATGTTAAGAGTTTGACAGCTATGGTGAGAAGTGAGAACTGAATTCACTAAATGATATGATAGCCATTTTAGTTTGTCTTCCTGTCTTTCAAGAAACTGCTGGTTTAGCTTAGTGGTATGTTGCTCTGACTGTAGTGCACAGGGTTCTGGGTTCAAGACTTGGCAGTGAAGTGCATGGTGGCAACACAACATTTTATGCAAGCAACTTTCCAAAATTATACAAGCAATGTTTAAAATGTGTCCCTGTTTTTTTGGCCTTTTGCCCCCCCCCCCCCCCATTGAAAATAAGTTCAAGAAGCTGTGCAACATGCCTATGGCTTACACTACTGTGATTTTGTATTTATATATTGTGTGTAGAAGTATACTGTTATGGAAATGTTATGAATAGGGCAGTTTTGTCATTATTGGTGCATACATTTTGAGACATTGCCTACTGGAAAAATGTTCAAACAATAAATTTAAGATGCAATTGTGTGAGGAAGTAGACTGTTATCATGGAAATGTTCTGAACAGGGAAGTTTTGTCATTATTGGTTAATGCATTTTTGTTTCATTACCTACTGGAAAAATGTTTAAACAATAAATTTAAAATGCGCTCTAACTTAAGTCTAACAAGTGTGTTGTATTAAACAAGGAATATAATTTAATACAATCAGGAAGGTGAATCAAGGAATGCATACATGTATGCATGGCCCTAAAAATGTGTTTGAAAACAGCCCAGAGGAACGTGTGAAAGGCTCAAAATCATGAGCAAATTTTAAGCTTTACTCTTGTTACCAAAGCAATGGCTGAAGGTAAAACAGTTCACACCACATTACATTGACCTGGCCAAGCCTTTTGACACAATCCCCTATTCAGGTGTAGTACCAAAGATGAATAATGTAGGAGCAAACACTTACATCACCAGCTGCATTGCCGACTTGGCTCATGGGATCAAAACAGGGGAAGAGACCAGTCACCAGTAGAGTCCCCCAGGGTTCGGTACTGACACTTTTTCTATTTGGCATATACATCTTAAAAGTAAAAGAAAATACCAAAGAACTTTGGCCAGCTAAGTCTGAGATGACTGCAAGCTAGGAGAAGTTATTGAATCCCCAAATGACTTAACCATCATGCAGGAAGGTTTGTCCCAAATAATAACTGGTGTCAAAATCATGACAGTGCCCTCTGAGAACTGATCCAATTGTTTGGCATTTGGGAACTTGTGTGTACAGCGACCTAACTTTTGACCAACATATGCCCAGAGTCATAAAAAAGCCTTTCTATATTGCACAGCTTATAAACAAATTGATTGTGACTAGATCTAGAGATATTGTTGTCCCTCTTAATAAAGGTCTCATTATGTCAGTCATTTTGTATAATGCCCACTTTGGCATGTATCTGTCCAGCCTCATGCAACAATTGAAATACCTTCAGAGATACCTTACTAAAAGGATACAAGTCCTAAACAATAGGCTTGCATGGACCACCTCAAAGATTTATTACTATACTCAGTATCCTACAGAGTGCTTACAGGTGACATGTCTAGCATACAAAGCATCCTCCAACATAATACAGATGGTCCTACTAAACATCAACAAGTCAAATGGCATCAGAAATACTCAGTCCAGGTATCTAAACTGAATGTTGTGGAGAGATGGATATATATCACAGAGGCTACCACTGTTCTGGAACAGACTATCCATAAAAATAAAGCAAAGCTCATCCATCCGTATTCAAATGAAACTTGGATCTAAGGATAGGTAATAGAAAATGTAGTCCAGGATTTCCCCTCATGCCACTAATGGATAGAGGCAGTTTCTTAAATGCTGCATCCCTTACATGCCCCCCTCAAATTATCTATGGTATGATCACAGTTGTTCTCACTAGAGCTAATATACAATTATCAGCCATGGGGATTGCTAAGACCAATCAGAAAATGTTAATTTAAGCAACAAAAGGGAATCGGCTAACCTTAAAATGTCCTCCAAGTGAACCTATGTTGTGGTAGCAAATAGTTATAAAAAAAATTACCCTTTTTAGTTCACAAAGTACCCCTGTCAGCCTTGCCCCCCCCCCCCCAGTCTTTAACAGCTTCCGGCACCAATGCGAGTCTCAGTTGGTCCATATTAAAAACCTTATCTCTAGATAATGCCGTCAGCTATTTCAACAAACTGTTCTTAGACACCCTCAACAACCTAGCTTTTCTCAGAACAAAAAGAACAAAGACTAACCACACACCCTGGCTAACCAAATCCACTAAACAAATACTACAAATCAGAGCTAGAACATGGAAATATTGGCAAATGAGTAAAAATGGTACAAATCTTCAAAACTACAGGCAACTATGAAATAAATCAAAAAGACTAGTCAATGCCGATAAAAAAGATTATTTTTCACAACAAATAGCCAACCACAAAAACAACTCAATTTCTGGTAAAAAAACATCATATCTCTACTTACCCCAGGTCCACAAAAAAAAAAACAACTCTAAACACAGACAAGACACTGACTGAATTGGCTGATGTTTAATACCCACTTTATCAGCAGCATAGCTAAATTAGTTATAGGCACTAACTCTACCACAAATTCTAACTGCACAGATAATCTCACCCCCCTCAAAAAAACAATAAAGACAATGCAACCTTGTCTCTGCACTATCATAATACATCAGCACCTAATACTCAAATCCCTCTTTTCTCTCTGCAATGTGTATCTACTAAACTAAAACGTAAGGTGCTTCTCAAACTAAAAGTTTGTTCCTCTTCCTCTGGCAATCTCCCAGCAGAATACTTAAAACTTGCTGCTGAATCAATTGCTTATCCAGTCAGCATTCTTATTAAACTCTCCATTAAATAATCCCTAGTCCCTAACCTTTGGAAAAATCTACCATAACCCCTGTTCAAAAAGGAGGTAAATCCAATGAACTAACAAACTACACACCCATCTATATCTCATCTTCCCTACCCAAACTGCTTGAGAAGTGTGTACATATACAATTACTTTATCCATAATCATCTTCTTACATCCACTCAACATAGCTTTAGGCCGGTATACAGTATGACATCTGCTCTTGTCTCCTTTGCCGATACAGTTAACAAAGCCGGAGACTCTGGCCTATCCACCTCCTCTGTAGTACTACTAGATCTGTCAAAGGCCTTTGACATGGTATCACATGACAAACTTCTACAACAACTCTCTTTGCTAGGCTGTTCACTACCCTCCCAACAATAGTTTAACAGTTACCTTACCAACAGGTAGCAGTGGGTAAAATGGTAAGGTTGTCTATCACAATACCAGACTAACAAAACTGGAGTCACACAATGGTCCAGTCTTGGATCCCTCCTCTTCAGTATTTTCATTAATAATCTATACACTGCCTCCCTTCAGAGCACATTAATCCAATATGCTGACGATTCCACCATCATTTCGTCATCTAACAATATACCAGACCTTTTGCAAATAACACAAAATGCCTTCACCTCAACTGAATGGCATGGCTAAATGATCCACAATTACTGCTAAACCCCAATGTACTAGACCTTTTGCAAATAACACAAAATGCCTTCACCTCACCTGAATTATGGCTAAATGATCCACAATTACTGTTAAACTCCAATGAGAATAAACTTTTACTTTTCACTCCAAAAACATTCTCTTCAGAATTTTAATTCTATTCCCAAAAGAAAACAGAGACTGAAGTTGTTGCAAATGCTAAGCAATTAGGTGTCACCATAGATAATCAACTTATATTTGATCTATACATACATAATGCTATAAAAAAACTCATTTCAAACTTGGGACACTCCACAGACACAAAAATGTCATAGATCCTAACATGAAAAGAGCATTAGCCAACACCTATTTGATCCGCTGTCTAGTATATGGTGGCCCCATTTTCACTAACCTGCACTTGACACTCAAAACTAAGCTTCAGTCATTATTACAAAATCACTAAATTTGCTATAGGCTTATCGTACCGCTCCCAACACTGCAGTGCTCTCACAGAGCTAAACTGGCTTGAATTTCCCAGCCATCTTGATTATCTACAACTGTCAGTCTCACAAAAACTAATATACAAACCAGATAGCTGTCCTGCCTTAAAATCTATTCTACATACCTAAATTCCTACCAGAACTCTCTGTTCTACAAACAAACAACTAATTAGCATACACAAATCTAGTTAAAGAGCCATCCAATGTCTCCACTGCTATGCTATAGCTAAGCTATGGAACACTTTACCAAACATTACTACCAGTATAGATAATTCCAAGAAATTCAAACTTATACTTAAAAGCTGCCTTCTCAAGTCACGGACCTGCCTGTGCTATAAAAGCAATATATAACCTTCTCCTTCCCCCTCTTAACTACTTCCCCTCTTAACTTCTTCCAGTTCATCTCTCCTAAATGTTATTTTCCCTCACCCACCTATCTTGCATTTCTCTCTCCCCCCTCACACTCATCTTTTCTCCTAAATTCTCTCCATTCCTCTTTAAGCTCCTACTAATTTTTCACTCTTACCCCACACTCAGTCATTCTTTCCTACATCTATCTCCCACTCATAAAGCATAGGTTCGTAGGTGTTTACTAGGCTAATGACCACAAGGGTATTTTTAAGCCTAGCCGTGCATCCCAAATCTCTGACAAGTTCTGATACCCTTGATAAGTATAAGCATGGGCCTGGGAGATAAACCATTTACAGGTTACCTGTGTCCATTAGAGACACAGTGCCAAGCAAGGGATGAATTTCTGGTTTCCCATCCAATTGTCCAAGTTGCACTAGAATTTTGTTAGGAAGGAGCTCTGCTTCACATGGATGGGGAGCCTGTTCCATAGATGCGGTAGTCTCTAGGATACATCCCTATCGCTCCAGTAGGTTCTATTTATATCGCAGGCAAGGTTTAAGTCTTTAGAACACTTAATTCTGGTACTGATTGTTTTGTGGATAAGCAAGAAGTCCATCAGAGTGGAGTCTGACAATGCCCATTATGCCAGGCATCGATCTCCCCTCAAAAGCTTGTAGGAGACAGAATACAGGCATAGGGCTTTGAGGCGGTCTGCACAGGACATTTTACTTATACCCTGTATTGTTTTAGTGAGGAACCTCTGTGGACATTCCAATTGTTGGATATGCCTGGTTAGGTACATATCAAAGGGGGCCTTGTACTCAATGATAAGTCTGATGAATGCAGAATACAGTGGGACAATGACTTCCTTGGACTTACATGCCATACCTTTGTTTATAAGTTGTGCAACATAGAATGATTTCCTCACCACTGTAGACACATAATGGTCAAAGGCCAGGTTACTATCTATGTGTGTCCCTAAGTCCCTGACTACTGGGTCAACTCTAAGGGGTGTGTTGTCAATATGATAGTTACCAGGGATAAATGACTTCCCAAAGGATACTATTATGAACTTCTTGGCATTTAATTTTAGTCCATGACTCTGACACCAATTGTTTGTCTATGTCAGCCCCACCTGGAGAATATTTGTGTCACTGTGAGATTCAATGACATCTCCTAATTTGCAATCATCTCTCAGACTTCCGTATATCTCATCCCTACTTTTACATCTAAACTGCTGAAAATGGGTTCCTGACCCAGTCAGACTTTCCCAGTTACCAAATGTCAATAAATAAATAAATACCATGATGATGATGATGATTAGGGTTTTATGAAAGTTATTTCTATGTGATATATAGTTATTTGCATTTATATTACGTGAGATATTTATGAAAATTTATTATCATGTGATATGGTCAGCCATAGATTTTGAAATTTAATATTTAACTTTTTTCTGTTTTATATAGTTTTTTATATTTAATATTTAGCTTCTTTTGATTTTTATATTCTTATATTTTTATATCTGTTTAAGATAATTGATCATTTCTTAGACATGTAGTATGATAGTTTTTTTTTTTATCATGTGATAGCAACATGAACAGTGATTGGTGCTTCAGTTTGTTTAGATGTGTTTTTAAATGGTGGTGTATGATAGTTAACTTTAATTCTGATGAAGTTCTAGGTTTAGGAAAAAATGCTTAATTATATGCAAACTGATGCATTTCAGAATATTTTAAAGCTTCAATAAATCTGTGCCATAAACTATGTTTCTTTTCTGAGATCAACTGAAGGATTTAGTTGCATCCATTAGGTCTGGGAAACATAATGAACATATATTTATGGTTGATCAAATGCATTCCCGCTGTGCCCATAATAATTAGTTTTTTGGGGTACTTAAATACTAAGGACTGTACTTGTGATCTGGGTAGCTCATGAAGGTTGCTCCACACATAAGGTAAATAGTAAAAGAAAAGAAAACAAATTGCCATTTCTACTATTACATATGATGATTGTAGTTAATTTTTTGAGCTTAAGTTTCTAAGTGGGACATACTAATGTAGAGTTTTGACAGTAGCTTGGACTTCAAGATTTAGAGTATTTATGCATCAAAGATGGGAAAGTCAGAGTTCATTGTTTGGCTCTAACCAGTTGGGCTGTTCGAGTGATGTTCAGTGATGGCCCTTCATCTCTCAGAGACCCAAAAAGGTGTTCTGTTATAGGTAGTCAGATAAGTAAAACAAGCTAAAATGAGTCTGAGTATTGGGAAGGTATTGAGTAAAGTCTGTTAAGAAGATGCATTGAGAAAGTAGTTCCCATTATCTTCCTAACCGATGACTGAATGTTTTTATGAATGTGGTTAACAAATATTAGAGTTAGCTAAGTGTGGTGCAAAGATGTTTTGCAGAAGCATCTTCTATGGGCGCGTCATAAAAAGAGAAGCAGTTGCACTTGGATGGTATATGCATTGATAGTTTCTGAGGAAAAGCTAGTATGATCATATTTTGGTGTTTGCCAACAGACTTGCGGTTATAATTCAGATTTCTAAACAGCGTAAACTAAGCTGGAATTCTTTTGTGTTCCTTTTATCAGACAGTCTTTGGGACAGATGAAAATGGAGTCATTTGTGTAATGAGTAAGTTTTAATTCAATTATATGGGGTACTCACATCATTAAAAATGCTTGAAAATACAGTCGGAGTACTGATATATGTGATGTTTTAGTACAAATTAGTTTTGTCAGAAGAATAATTCATTTATTCTTAGTACTTAGTTTCTTTAGCCAGGAAGGCTAGAAAGCCAGTCTGCTCAAGCTTAGTAAGAATATTCTTTTGAGCCACAAAAAGCAGATAATAGTATCAAATACTATTGCAGTAGTCAAGGGACATCCTGTCGGTATACCTTTCCTTGTTGAGTTCATATGCAATTTCTTTGCACAATGTGTACAAAGTAGTTATGAATCCATGGCCTTCCTGGAAGCCACATTGAGTGTTGATGAGAAATCATTGCAGGTTATGTGATTCTGAAGCTGCTTATGGACTGCCTTATCAATGTGCATAGAACTGAGAGAAGGTAGTGCAATGAGTCAGTAGTTAGAAGGAAAAAGAAAGCTGCCACTTTTCTGGAGTGGTACAGTGTGGTGAATGCTGTTTTCAAACAAAAAGGAGCAGTTCCTTCTAGCATACTTCATCTAGTAGATGTGAAACGTGCCACAAAGTGAGTTTCAGCAGCTAAGAATGTATTTGCATTGGAGTGTTTTAATTTTTATTTTTATTTTTTATTTTGCAACATAAGTCCTGATACAATTAATTAGTAAACATGGTGACTAGACTAGCTAAAATGTCAGAATGTAATACATATCCTTATAGCCTTATTCCAGAGGTAAATGTGTCCACAATAAAAAAAGTAAGGTAATTCTCCTCTTACTCCATCTTTCTGCTTGATAGTCCTTTAACCTAATGGGCTCTTTGAAGACAGAGAGCAACTTGAAGCTTTCTGACAAAGTTGTAGGTGCAGGTTCAGTTCTGATGCAAGTCTGTACATTAATGACATTCACATTCTGTGTTACACACAGCTATGTTTGCACAATGCTTGTTGAACAATTTGGCAAAAACTAACAGACAAGGACCTGGATATGAGTTGGGGAATCTGTTTTCCCTGGTGGGAGTAGTCTGAATATAGCATACCAGAATTCCTTTGAAAGAGTGTTGCTAGGATGAATGGTGCTGAAAAGATTTCTTATTATTGCGCACTTCAGATTTACTTTTGCCCCTCAGCCATTTTGAACTTACAAAGGGTAGAAGACAGGTTGTCCTTACTATACCTTTTCTGTGCCTAATTTCATATAGTACAGAGGGATCTGATTTCATCTGCGCCCACCCCCAAGAACCAAGGGGAGTGATTTATGTTGCAGCCCTAAGAATCATTTTTCTCCTGATTGGAAAAAAGCTTAATTAGCCCCTACATCTCCTCAGAGGTGAGCATCAGATGCAAGGGAGTAGGCCAGTCTGTCTGTTATACATATTCCCTTGCCCTCCATAATCTGTTCCATCTGTGGCTTCCAAGCTTCACAACTGCTGCTTGTAGGGACAAATATGTGCTACCATACACACCAGCTCCCTTAATAAGAAATGTCCCACTGTACTGCATAACCTTGCTGGGCTTTTTGCTGTGAACAGTAAAAATGTATTCCTGCAGGTGTTACCAAAGCAGTGAGCCAAACCATATGCCTCCTCCTAGGTTTTGCCAGGAAGAATCAGTCATTCACTGATATCATTCCCGGTTCTGCTCTTTCAGTGGTAGCTGTTCAGTGCTGTTCCAGATATAGTGGTGTGGTATGGTATCTTGAGTCATGTGGTAGATGACCTTATGAAAGTCCATGCATCATTTAGTGTACTTCCTGGGTTCAGGACTACTTGTAGAATGAAGGTCACTCATGTCTGCATTAAGAAGAGACGGCTGAATAAATGTAACTTGTCCTTCTCTATGCAGTTAGAGAACAGATACATTAAAATAAGCTATTTATGGTTCATGGATAAATGACTGTTAGTACACTGGAGTATAAATTACTGCTTAGGTAAACAATGATATGTGCTACCATACACACCAGCTCCCTTAATAAGAAATGTCCCACTGTACTGCATAACCTTGCTGGGCTTTTTGCTGTGAACAGTAAAAATGTATTCCTGCAGGTGTTACCAAAGCAGTGAGCCAAACCATATGCCTCCTCCTAGGTTTTGCCAGGAAGAATCAGTCATTCACTGATATCATTCCCGGTTCTGCTCTTTCAGTGGTAGCTGTTCAGTGCTGTTCCAGATATAGTGGTGTGGTATGGTATCTTGAGTCATGTGGTAGATGACCTTATGAAAGTCCATGCATCATTTAGTGTACTTCCTGGGTTCAGGACTACTTGTAGAATGAAGGTCACTCATGTCTGCATTAAGAAGAGATGGCTGAATAAATGTAACTTGTCCTTCTCTATGCAGTTAGAGAACAGATACATTAAAATAAGCTCCTTATGGTTCATGGATAAATGACTGTTAGTACACTGGAGTATAAATTACTGCTTAGGTAAACAATGAAAGCGTTCACTTGCTGGTCTGGGGAAATTGTATATCCAGAATCTGACACGGTATTACTGAATCTGGCATGGTCGCAGAAGGTAAATAAGAATGTGCAGTTGGGAAACAAGAAGAATTCATATCTTTATTAATCTGCTATTGATTCTGCATTATTTTTAGATTGCTTAGTTCGATGTTTATGAGTGGGAGTACGCAGTTCATGAGATAACAGGTTTGGTGTTTGTGTTCTGCTACCTGAGAATTTGCTTCAGCTTCTTGGTGTCTAAGACTGAAAAACATATTAGTAGTCCACAATTTGCAGAAAATAAAGACAAATAGTTTAAATCTTTTTTTTTCGCTTTGTATTTATGTTGCATTATTAATAGCAGATACATGTCTTGGTTGAAATACAGTACTGTTCCCTTGGGTGTGGGTGTTGGGATGGAAAGAAAATGTAATTCTGGGTCTTGCTGCGGAATTGTACTGTTTTTGTACAGTAGCATAATATTGTGATTTCTGGGGAATTTTACTGCCCTTTGAAGAAACTAGGATTCAGTGATAATGGTGCACTTTACATTTTGAGTTTCAAATGTTATGCAACTAAGGGGTTAAGCAGAACAGCAGTTGTTGTTGTTGTGTCTTTTGGCTTATCCCAGTTAGGGGTCTCCACAACGGAACTCCGGTCCGCTCATGTGTGGTAGTGGATTTTTACGTGTCGAGTTACCAGCCCTGACGCACAACCTTCAACGAAGGCACGCCCATTCACGCATGCCTCCACACAGAAGACGCTCTAGCTGAGAATCAAACGGGACAATGTCTTGCTGTGAGGCGACAATGCTACCGCAGCACCACTAACTTTACATATAACGTAGCCACCTATACACTTGAAGATGTACTGAAATATCTTTTAGCAGCTTTCATGAATTTAGCCTGCAGTTTCCACTTGTAATTAAAACTCATAGTAATAGTAAGCAAACCACAGACCCCCTGAGGTTTGCTAGAGAAGTCAAACAACACAATGTCATCTTGTGTAGGTCATTCTTTATTTTGTTTTATAACCAGGGCTAACTGAAATAATGTCGCTGTTCTTCATTAGGTACCATTATTAATCAGGCAGACATTTTCAGTAAAAATATAATATAAATATACTGTAAGAGTAAGTGTTATCATGGTCCAAATGCTCCTGTTACTAATAAAATAAATAAATGATCCAAAAGAGAAGTACAGGAGCAAACCAAGGCTGACAAGAAAAATCAGCATAAATCCAGCAGTCACTAAGGCTTATTCAAACAGCTGAAATAAATGCTAGTTCAAACAATGACAGAATCTGTGCCAAAGACAAGTAAAATCCAAGCCGTTTTATTGGTAAACGCTTTCACCCTGTAAGGGCTTTGTCAAACCATAAGAAACAAACACTGAATAAAAACAAGTCACATTTTATAAGGAAATAGGACTGACATCACTTCCTATTCCTGATTAAAACTTTTCAGTATGCAAAAACAATACATGTATATAAAAGATGTATATAAAAAACTATATATATAAAAACAATATATATATATAAGGAAAACATCTGTGTATAAAGGCAAAACATAAAACATTTTGTTGACATTCTAAAATATGTCAGTAGAACAGACCAGTTTATCATTAAAAAATCTAGACATAAATAAATCAATAAATAGTAAGCAAACTGCAAATACTTAAAACAGAACTTTACCCAGAAACTGAAAAAAACATATTTTAACAGATCTTAATATTCGATGCTATACTACATATGATGATCACTTGGAGTGCTTCTTACCATATTTTAATTAGTTATACCCCAACTGGTTGTGATGGGGACTGACATGATTTTGCTTTTCAGCCTAACATTCTTGTAGCTTGATAGTATGGCATCCCATCTACCCATACTTTGTGAGTTGTGGCCAGGTTTTATAGTATTCCAAGACCTTTTTTGCTGTAACACACACACACACACACACACACACACACACACACACACACACACACACACACACACACACACACACACATATATATATATATATATATATATATATATATATATATATATATATACACACACAGACAGGCACACACATACATACACATATATACATGCATGCATGTATATAGAAACATATATGTATGCATGTGTATATACATATATAGATAGAGAGATACAGATATAGCTATAGATATTGCAAAGGTTATAACAGACATTAGTTTTCTTGCTGTTAACAATCAATTAATAGAAACAAGTCGGAGAGTGCCTCAGAATTTGTTTGCCTTTATAGAATATGATTGCTTTCATCTTTATCAGAAGATTAACACAGATCTAAATTTGTTAATACAAACACAGCCTTTATATATGTTCAAAAACAGCAGGAAAAGACAACCACGACAAAATAAAACATAAACTAATTTTAATATAAAAAATACAAGCACTTTCACGTGTATAAAAACACACTTCCTCGGGTTTTAACAACAGTGAATCTCATGGAATATAAATACATACCAAGTCTAGAGATCATAGGTTAATAGAGTAATAGACTAATAGACTGATAGATTAATTGTTCCTACAAATAGTAGGAGCAGATAAATGACTCGTTTGGTCTTACCCCTTAAAAACAAAGCATAGCAACGCCTTAATTTCATAACATTACTCCAGTAGAACATTTCAG
This sequence comes from Protopterus annectens, assembly GCF_019279795.1. Classification (NCBI taxonomy): domain Eukaryota; kingdom Metazoa; phylum Chordata; order Ceratodontiformes; family Protopteridae; genus Protopterus; species Protopterus annectens. Next base: position 811,956,233 of record NC_056725.1, on the reverse strand, counting down.
ATGAAAAGCTTAAAAATAGCTAACACCACACATATGTTGTTTAACAAAGGACTCCTTCAGAGTCAGGACAGAGTTAAAATTTAGGGAGACAACTGACAAGAAGAGTGCAGTAAAGTTACAGAAATGTTCAATGTCAGCTGAAATTCAAAGAGGAGATTTAACTGGGAACAGAGGAACTAACTAGGAAGCAATCACTGAGGGAAGAGATATAGCCAATGGAACCCGATGGTCAGTACGAACACTAAGCCAATAAAATACTTGATTCTGCTTAACAAATAGACTATACATTTGTTTTTTATAATTAATTTTTATTTTAGGGACATATTTCATGGTTAACAAGAATCCTTCACTACTCACTGTATGAAACATATGCATACATTACAGGTTTTTTTTAATGAAATTCAGTTCCCAACCCCGTTTGGCTTAGTGATTCATACCCTTTGTTTTGATACTGGCTGCAGAAACGGGGTGCTGTTTGGAGATTTTCAGTCTTCCCTTTCCTTCCTGTTTGTTTTTTTTTAATAGCTCTGGTCTTTTGGCCATGTTAATTAACATGGCTGGTCATGCTAATTTACACAGGTAAGTAATTATTAATTAAAATCATTTTAAACTTTATTTATAGATTTCAGATTCATGGCCATTCTTTTTGTGTACTTTTATATTGCATTCTATTCACTTTGTTTATATTCTCAATGCAAAAGTGTACCTACAAATAACTCATTTTCATGGCTTTGTTTCATCACATGAAGTCACTTCAAATGAAAACTCTTTCCTTGATTTCCATGCTTTTTAAACATTTCCATACCTTCCACAAAACACTGCGTGTTCACGTGCTCAGAAGGGACTTAATTAATTTCAAAGCAGCTCTTATTATCAAGCTTATAGCCACATGCCATGCACTACTTATTTTGAAACATTTCACAAGCACTTCATGCTTCACATAACTCCCACAACAGCTTCTTGTCACATGGTCAAGACTCCACATTATAATCACAGAAACAGTTACAAATAAACTGTGCACATATCAGTAAAACACAGATTCCAAAACTCAGTGTAAAATGACTAGAGCATTTTAAAGGGAAGGGCATCACCCCTGGCACTGCCCTTTCATGAGGGCTGTGCCTTACATACCCCTGTTAATTATATATACTAGCTTTGACAGTAACACTGTAAATACTGCGAAGTACATCCGTTTCAGATTTAGTATATACATTCCCAGTATTAGCAATTACAGCCTCAAAAATCAGAATATTGCAATTACAAGCCTTACAGTTAAGGTGGGCACCATTTTTCACAAGTTGCTTTATTCTGTTTTTAATTATTTTCAATTTCTTGCCACATTGACAGCTTTATACAATTCAAACTTTTCTTTGAATTCTTTTAACTACGACCATATAATTTCAGAATGCCTCACATACACCAAGCCCAAGCACTTTATTTAATGCAAAATATGACTTTCTCAATAGTCAGGGTTCTTCAGATAATTTTTGATGATGTGTGATTTTGTCTTGAACTAATGAATCATGTAGCTTATCAAATACATTGTCTTTAGTGTGACTCTCCACTTTGGTAAGAGAAGCGTCAATACACTCTGTGGGGTCTTTTGCCATACTGCACATCTTTCTTCAAAATAAACTGCAAGTGTAAAGCAAAATCTTTCCCATCTTACAGTAATTCTGATAACGTCATTCTCATCACAATAATATTCTCTTGGATTCATATGGTTTTTGAATATATACATGCTGAATCACAAATAAGCACATCTAAAAGACTGAATCACATAACACTGTACAATGAAAAAAAAAAAGAGAAAACAGCTTTTTTTGCAGGGGGTAAGTCCCAGTGCACCTCCCACACCCCTAACTCCAAGATTTCACTACAGTGTGGAAAGGGTAGATTCCCCAATCCCTATTGTTCTGCAATCTCATGCAGCCATTTCTGTTTTTTACTGGGTCGACAATTTCTTATTTGATCTTTCTGGTGCAATCATTTCTGATTTTGATGAAACAATGGATTCCTGTTGTCTGTCCCTCCCCACCTCAAAATTCAATGAATTATACATTTCTGTTAGCCCTATGCAGAAACATAGTGAACCATACCTTTTCAAGCTTCCTGATAAAACACTCACACTCAAGAATAAATAGAACATATGTGTGTGTGTGTGTGTGTGTGTGTGTGTGTGTGTGTGTGTGTGTGTGTGTGTGTGTGTGTGTGTGTGTGTGTGTGTGTGTGTGTGTGTGTGTATGTATGTATATATATATATATATATATATATATATATATATATATATATATATATATAAATAACTAAAGTTTCTAGCTGTCAGACAAAATAACTTGAAGAGAGAGGCGTGCTGGTGGTTGCAATTACTCTGTTGCTCAGTCAAAAAATGAAACAACTTAACTTCAATTACTTCTGATACCATTAAATATTTGGCACTAAGTATTACAAAATGATTATTATGAAGAGGAGGAAGCTGACCAATTTTATTAGGATCTGCAGTATCTTTTGGAAATAGCACCAAAACAAATTATATTCATCAGAGGTGACTGGACTGCTGAAGTTGGTAATCAAAGTACAAGTGGAATGATGGACAGGTTTGGCGTGGGACAACATATTCTAGAAGAATTCTGCAAAGATAATTCACTGTTCTTAGAACAACTTGATAGATGGCTTTATATCTGGATGTCACCAGATGGTCAGTACTGAAATCAGACTGACTATATACTTTGTAGGCAGGGATAGAATAGTTATATACAGTCACTAAAAGCAAGACGTGGAGCTGATTGTAGCTCATACCATCAGCATTTTATGCAAAGTTGAGAATTAAATTAAAGAAAATAAGAAAAGCACATGGGTTTGTGAGATACAAGCTTTGTAGGGGAGGTTAAGAATACATATAAGGGATTAGACCTGGTGGATAAAGCACCTGAAGAACTATGGACAGAAGTTTTAATATCATCCAGGATGTAGCACCATAAATATTCCAAAATTAATGTTTGTGGAGGCTTTAGAAATGGCAGAGGAAAAATAGGATAGCAAACAGCAATGGAGATGGGAAAAATATGTCAAACTGAATGTACTGGTTCAGAGAATACAAATAAGAGATGAAGAGACATATTTGAATGAACAGTGTAAAGAACTGGAAGACATCACAATGAGAAGGGTAAAGAATCTGTTCAAGAAGATTGTTGATATTAAGTGAAACTTCCAGGTAAAAATGAACATGATAAAGGAGAAAGATATGAGGAATTAAACAGAAGCATTAAGAAAAGGTGGCAAGAGTATACAACAAAACTGCTTAAGAAATACCATAACATCATTCATACATGCAAAGATATATTCTTTGATCTATAGGCAGACATCCTGAATAGTGAAGTTAAAGGAACCCTAAAACGTCTTGCTAATGATAAGTCTTTAGGATGTTATGAAATTCTACCCAAACTGCTTAAAATTCTGTAAAATGATGGTGTCACAGTGCTGCTTAGGATTTGTTTACAAATTTGGAAAACTTAGCAGTGGCCATTAGATTTGAAAAGGTCAGTTTGTATTCCAGTCACAAAAAAGGGGCAATGCTAAGCAGTACTCAAATGACAGAACAGATGCACTTGCTTCATATGATTGCAAGGCGATGCTTAAGAACCTGGAAGTTAAACTCCAGCCATGTATGGACTAAGCACTGTCAGATGTTGCTGGTTTTTGAAGAGGCAGATACACCAGAGATCAAACTGCCAGTATCTACCGGATAATGGAGAAAACAATGGAGTTTCAGAAAAATATTTGCTTCTGCTTTATTTCCTACTTTACAGCTTTTGACTAAGTGGACCATAATGACCTGTGACAAGTTCTTGGAGAAATGGTGATACCAGATCAGCTTATTTGCCTTCTCAGGAATTTGTACACAGAACAGTACAAACCAAACATGAAATAACTGATTGGTTTAGGACTGGGAAAGGAGTTTGGTAAAGCTATATATTATCACCAACTTATTCAATTTATATGCCAAATATATCATGGGAAATGCTTGATTAGATGAATTAGATGCTGGAATTAAAACTGATGTGACAAATATTAACATCTCGGATGTGAAGATAATATCATTTTTATGGTGAAAGTGAGGAAGAGCTGAAGAGTTGTTTGATATAGGTGAACATAGTGCAAAATCTGGCTTGTTGCTCAACATCAGAAAATTAAAAGGTACTTACGTCTTATCGCAACTAGATTTTCACCATTGCGAATAGCGCCTACCTGCACACAAACGAGTGGCTGAAAGATTTCTAAGAGATAATCATATCCTTACTAAACAATTTAAAGAAATTCTCTTCCTGTTTTGCGAGCATTAGAGACGCACGCATGAGTTGTCATGACTGATGTCGTACTGTGTGTTGGAATATTTTCACACTGGGCAACGATTCCTTCACAGAAGGAAAATAGGGACTGTGAAATTGGGGGAGTTATGTATTACCGTTTTGTTTCACAAGCACCGTCATACAAAAACAAATGTGGAGTTTTCTCACCCCATGTCACTGTAACATGAACTAGTTTCCCTGTAAGTTTAGCAATGACAGTCACTATTCTGTGCACACTTTCTTCCACAAGCTGCAGATAATGCAACCGACAGTACAATAGCAGGCATGATAACTCAAGCGTAAGTCTGTAACGGACGCAAAAAGGAAGATGATTTCTGAACTTGTTTCGGTTCGTAAAACTCAGGTACAGCTTTTGGCCACTTGTAAAGACTTACAATAACACTTTGAAGTGTTTAATACACTTGCTTCTGTGGAGGTATGTGTATTTCGCAATGGCAAAAATCTGGTTGCGATAACACGTAAGTACCAATTAAAATTATATCATCTAGCCCTATCAATTCTTTGCAAATAGATGGGGAAGATGTGGAGATAGTGATGGATTTTATCTTCCTGGGCTCAAAAATTTCTACAGATGGTGGGTGATGCCATGAAATTAGAAGGCAGTTACTTTTTTAGAAGAAATGCTAAGGCAAATCTGGAGAAGATGTTAAAGAGCAACAACATCACACTGTCAACAAAGGTCAATAAAGTCAAAGCTGTGTTTTTCCCATTAATATATATGGCTGTGAGAGATGGACTATAAGTAAGGCTGCACACTGGCAAATTAATGCTTTTGAACTATGGTAAAGGAGAGGATTTTTGATAATGCCATGGATGCAAGAAAATCAAATCAGTCAATAAGGCCAGATGCTAAAACTAAAATTCATGTACATTGGCCAGATAATGCAAAGAACAGGGTTCATTAGAGACAGCACTGATATAGGGAACAAATAAAACAGAAGACAAGAGGAGTGTCAGAAGACAGAGGCATAGCCAGGGAGAGAGGAGTGGGGTAACCACCCTGGTTGTAAAGTCACATGGTGTGATCAGGAGATGCCAATCTATCAATAGTGCAATGCCGGCATAGATCTGAATACCACTTTTGTGGTTATAACTCCAATCTGATGACTACAATTTTAAAAGTAGAAAATGAAGACTGGACTATTTTTTGCCGCTAAGCTGGGAGTTAAGGGGCTTAGAAATATATAGCTCACTCTTAGGGATATCAGCACCACATAAATTGGAATGGACGTTTTTCCTTCTTTTTTTTTTGCTCCCCAACTTACAATTAAGACAGTAGAGTCTAATGAATATGAATTTGGAGGGACTCAAGGTACCATGGCAACAGGATGTAAAGTTAAGGAGCATGACCAGACATGTAACTATCCTGTAAGAACACTACCACTGCATTTCTAGTGTTTCTGTCATTGAATATCTGTGCGCAGTGCATGGCCTAACTTATTCACAGCCTTTGATGTGGAAATGTGTCACATGTCTTGTTAAAATCTAAGTGGATCATATATCTAGTGTATGAGGGTCTGGGATCTTTGAAGGCTGTCTGTGAGTTGAATGAGACACTATGCTACTTGTGAAACACTTGTTCAAAGGTTAGCACTACATGTGAATTAAAAATAATAAAGACAACACAACTACAATATGAAAACAGGCTTGAAAGACATTGTTCAAATGACACAAAGTTACCAGTTTTAAGATGAAATATGTTGACTTAGTCACTTACATACTAACTTCAAAAGTACAACTGCCACTACTGCATTTGAAATGATACCCACATACTTTCTAGGAAGACCATATGGGATGCTGAAAGTCAGTTGCAATTTATACTTATGCTGCACTGGTTCAACAAGCATTTAGTACCCATAATTTCACAATATCTCAACTACCTTTTTTAGGGAAGGACATTAAGAAGACAGTTTGTCTGCAACTTGAAGCATATCTGAGTCAATGAACTCAGGACGTATCATCATTCCAGTTGTCACTTTTACCATCATACTGAGAATGCCCTTGATTTTGCCACTGAATGCTTTCCTTGTGGATATAGAGTAATATCTATACTCTGTATTGATTTTAATTGATCCCATGGCAGTTTTTTGTTACTGTAGATCACTCTATCCTTATCAAACAATTAGGTACCTAGTATGGTATTTAATCTGCTGCACTACACACAGGGTGATTTGGGGTTCTTAACCACTGCAGTGCAGACTACTACAGGGCTCATGGGGTATGTCATTCTTCACTGTGGTTATACTATCCCCACGGGGAACTCATTAAAAGGAAAGGATTGCCTTATTGCATTTATACTAATTATCCTCAGCCTTATCTCTGCATCCCTTGAGAAAGTATGGCCACTGTATATTCCTCACTGGGTGATTTAGAAGCCATCCTCTGTTGGCTTATTAATAATCAGTTGAAGTTGAACATGTTCAGAACTGAAGTTCTAGCTGTTCATGCACCACCGTGGGAATCCTGTGCCTTGTTGCTTCCGTCTTTTATTGCAGCAGCCTAGATTTTGTGTCGAAAGTGTGCAGTGTTGGCACTGTCCTTGCAAATTACCTGAAACTTAAGGCAAAAGTATCTAATGTAGTTAAAACATTTTGTTTCCATGTCAGAAATATTGTTAAGATTAGGCACTTGATAGCACTGAAAGGCCTATCAACTGGCATGCATACTTTAGTTTCTTTTTATTTTGATTATTTAAAAACTCTTTACCTCAAGCTTCCTAAATGTAAGATTGCATGATTACAGTGTAGAAGTCTGGGGTATACTTATTTAGTGGAACATACTGCTACCAGGGTATTACTCCTGTGCTATAGAGGTACCATTGGTTCCCTGTCCAGTTTCATTTAATCTTCAAAATCTTAATGTGTTTTTTTTTTATTCTTACATGACCTAGGTCCCTGTCATCTCAGAGTAGAGTGTCCTCAACAGTCCACCTTGGGGCTGTTAATGGTTCCATAAGTGTAGTGTGCATCTTCTGGTGGGTGTTGATTCACAACTTCTCTGCCTCCAAAATATCCCTTTTGTCTTATCATATCAACATTTTAAAATCATTTAAGAATTTATACAATTTATATTATTACTTTAAAATACAAATATATATTTAAGTACACTATAGAGCATGTTTTCAAATCAGATTAAAATAGTTGCAGAAAATGGTTCATACATAAAAAAGAATATTTCAGAGCAGGTGAACATTTAAAACCAAATATGCAGCTCAGAAATAGTTGTTCAAACTTTTGTTTAGCCCTCATATTATGAAATACTACACCATTATTCTTGCCAAATATAGGCAACACTTCTGAGAATATTGTTGCATAAAATACTTGCATAAGCCCCACTTCCCAGTCATTCAAACTCCTCCCAAGCACTGCTGTTATCTTCTACTCAGCCAGGTGATGTGTCCCTGCTTGGACAATAGCAGGACATTTCCTATTCTTTGTGGCTTTCCCAGTGAAATGGCTTATTCCCTCCTTGCCCCTCCCTTCCATGGCATTGGGTGTGCCTTTAGGCTAATGAAGTTTATACTTAATTCAGCAGGTCTCATAGTGCACGTAACTTCCTTTAGCTGACCAGACCAGTGGTCTGTTCCCTATGAATGATCTGTCACATCTCTCCAGGTCAATAATGGATGGAACGTTACACTTCCAAGGATGGTCAAGAGAAGCCTTTCAGGTAGCAGCTGCATCGGGGTGCTCGGCGTAGAGAAAAGCTTCATGATAGCACAGTCATTTTTTCTGTGTTTTGCAATTATTCCTATTTTTAGGACTGCAAAATACATTTATGGCCACACTTTAGGGCATTTTAAGAGGCCATTTCTTTCACAGCCGCATCTTCTTTCCCAAAAAATGCAAAAGATGGCTTTTTGAACTTAAAAGCTGACTTTCCCACTGAAAATTTTTTATTTTATTATTTATATTTATTTTACATTTTTTACCAGGAAAGTATGACTGGACACATGTCCTATTTCAGTGGAGGCCCAGGTAGGAAAGCTCCAGAAATATGAGTTAAAGTACAATTACTTATACTAAGAATAGCAGTGTAAAAATACAGATACGTGTACCAGGCATAACAAATAAATGTCACTAAACAGCACTCAACAAATGCCAGCTTTATGATACCAGCTGACACTGCTAATATATCCATAGGAAAAGCTGTGTCAGAACAGGTTAGGAAATTTGAAGTTGTACCTCTAGAGAGATATTTTTGTTTCACTGCTCTCGACTTCCTACTAACTACCATAGGCCAGCAAGTCATCTCTTTCCTACACCTTCTGAGTCAGGAGTATTGATTTTATGGATCTTTGGGTAGGACAGGTAGCTCCCTAAATTTTAGTTATTTACCCTAAGTTATCTTCAGTTTCAGTCTAGAGAAATACTTTACAGAATTTTGTAGAATAACACCAGTCTTTCTAGCTGCTTTCCATGCCACCTTTCCTGCTTCGCATACACTGCGTTATATTATATTATATAGCTCCTTTTACCCTTTATTAAGTAGCGCTTGTTTTATCGAATAAAATAGTTTATATCCTTTATTTCATCGTGGTGGTCTCTACCTGTGCTGTTTTGTGGACTAAGTATGGCTTTACTTAATGAGCTTTAAACCTATGGTCATTAGCAGGGCCACTAAGATCACATCATTAGGAGTAATAAAATACATCCTGTTATCTATCACATCTGTTCCAGTTATTGTAGTCATCTCATTTTTGCTTACTGGCTGTATTATGAATGTTGTTTTTACACTGGTAAGGACTAGGCCAATGACATTGCTTTTAACTTCTGATTGAGCATAGTAACTACCAGAGCTTCTACCAGCTTTTACTTCTTTTCCATGGAGATGCGTCACTTGAACTCAGAGATTAAGATTCCTACCTCTGTTACTGTTTAATGTTTTCCCCACCTTTATTTTTATTTCTACATACTTATCGTCACCATCATCATCATGTCTCCTGTACATTGTAATCTGTAGCATATAAATAGTCAGCAGGGCCTTCCAGTCTCTCTCTCTCTCAAGTTTTAAGATCAACATCTCTGTCAGTCTTCTCTTCTTAATCTCACCCTCTTCCAGTGTACTGAATATCATATCTCTTTTTGGAAATATGCCAATACTTATCCACCTCCTACTTTCTTTGCATTTCTTGAATACCTGTAGTCCAGGTAATCTCACAATTTATAGTGCTCTGTGACACGTGTCTATCATGGCTGCAATATCCTTGCCTCATTCTGTAAGTATCATGATGCAGTTTTCTCATTCATTACCTAGAGTCTTGGCTTTGTACATGTTAGTGCTCAGTTACTTTTTACACTTTTCTTACTTTGGTGACCCTCTTTCTCATTAAATAAACATTCCCTCTTGTACTTCTTCTCTTTCCTTACTTGCAGCCTTTTACTTATCCACAGTTTACTTTAAGAAGTGAAGGACACTAGCTCAGAGGTAAAATCTCTGTCTCAGTACTCTAGGTTCCACGGTTCAGCCTTCACAACTGGTCACTATCACTGCGTTAACAACTGGTCAATATCACTGAGTTAACAACTGGTCAATATCTTTGTGAAGTCCTCATATTCTTTGTCTGTATGAGTTTTCTTCAGGTATTCCAGTTTCTTCTCACCCCCAGAAAACATGATAGTTGATTATCAGCATTAATTGTCTGAATATCTGTTGCATTTGCTGTTGCTCTTGTGGTCTTGCTCATGACTGAAAAGGGTCCATGGAGCTTCCCACTTAAGTTGTTAATGATGCAAATGTAAATACATATATAAATAAATAAGTAAACCTCCTGTAGCTCTTTATTCAGCATCAGTTTATCTTACACAATAAGGACTAAGAAGTCCCAAAATGTAATTTCTGTTCATCCACTGTGTTCTCCAGATCCTTATGGCCCTAAATTCTTTTTCTCCACAGTGACCCTTCAGCGATACATTGAAATCTCTTCTCGTGATTTTCCTTCTCCTGTCTGTACATGGTGCTGGCTTTATGGCAGAGGGTCTGAATGGAGAAATGAAAAGACAGCAAGGAAGGGAGAGTAGTAGTGCTGAAATTGAATTCATCCTCAAGTCCTGGTGAGTACCTTCACACAGTGGACCCTGTTTTTTACAAAATCTCACCAAGACGACACCCATATGTAGACTGTTTTTATATAGCAAATATCATGGACAGAAGAAGGTTAAAAATTTAAAAAGATAGCTGGGTGCACAAGACCAAGGATAAAAAAGTGCCCAGTCCTGGTAGGCACACTGGTGCCATGACCAGAAAAGATGACAGTGTAGAATCCACAAAATACAGAAATATTCCTACAATGGAGCCAGGCCAGGCCATGGAGGAGGATGGACCCCCTGTTGTACAAGAAAGTAGTAGTCCAATAAAATCACAAAATCAGATAGGCCAAAGAAGAGCCATAAAAACTATATAGTGGACTATTGAGGATAAGAAAGAAAGTATGTATTGTTACTATTATGCAAAAAGCCTGGAATTTTCAGACGCAAGATATACAAAATGATTATGAGAGAAATTAGAGGAAAGAAAAATACTTCCATAAGAAAAATTGTTGGAAGCTTCAAATAAAAACTCCACTGCCAATCATAAATGGACAGGTGATCCGCTGTGATGACCCCTAACCTGGAAAAGCCGAAAGAAGAAGAATAAGAATCCCACAGATTTGGGAAAAACAGTATATAGATCAAGAAACACTGATCTGTTTGGAAAAAGAAGCATCTGAGTAAGTGCGAAAATATAAACAAAAAACCTAGAGATTTTTGAAAAGTATAAAAAGGAAATATGGACATGGGAAAGAACGATAGATTTGATATGGTACAATATTTATTCAAAGGACAAAGCCAAATTAATCAATATAATGAAAGCAGCCCCAAATATATTCAAAGAGAAATGCAGGCAAAGGCATCCTGACATGGAAAATTTCACAATAAAGAAAATAATATCACAAAGATGGAATGTAGAAAAGAAGATTAATAAAGTAGAAGTTAAAAAAATAGAATGTAAAGTTATGGAGTGCCTGCAAAGCGAAGAATTTGGTGTAGATGGTCTAACACAGGTTACATCACAGCAAGATGGAGGCGAGTCCACAAAGTAAGGAAAAGCAGGAAGATCAGGAGACATCTGAAGAAGAAATGTGGATATGGGAAAGAAAAGGAGATTAATACAGGCAAAGAAATCTGGATATGGAAAACTTTACAATCTAAAAAGTAAGAAGACAAAGAGGAAAAATAGAAAAGGAGATTAGAAATGGAGAAGTTAAATAAATAGAAACTGAGGTTATGGAGTACATGTGAAGTGAAGGATTCAGTGTAGAAAATCTAATTCAACAGGATAGAGCAGTTGCTATCCAAATTAAGGGGAAACCAGTGGAACGGGAAGCAATTGGTTAGGTGCTATATGAAGATATTTTGGAGCCTTCCACAGGAAACCAGTATAAACATTCACTTGAAGCTGAACAACAAGGGAAGGAACAGGAAACTGTGGAAACTCTGACGCAGTCATTGTTGAGGAGTGATAGGCCCAGGATCAAATTGAAGAGAATGTGCCACAGGAAGATGCTATAGAACTTTTTTATAGAATGCTCTCAGAAAATGGAAAACAAAAAATGTGCCCTCAGTTTAGAAGAAAATGAGCTAAGAGAAGAGTAGCTTGATTTAACAGAGGTGGATAGACATATTAAGATCAATGAAAGAAATAGACTGCAGGAGGTCAACAAACCCAAAAAGTCAGAAGCTTGATAAAACAAATGATCACAGTAATTAATAATATCCATAGAGATCCATGCAAAATCACAGAAGTAAACAGGATATATTACTGTGCTGCTAAATTAATAATTGATAAAGTCCTACTGCAAGAACACAGGGTAGTGAGGGGAAAGGAAGGGGAAAAATCGAATATCATCATGGAAGTATCGAATAGAGAAAACTATAAAGCAATTAAGACAAGAAGTGTCACTGTTAGAAGAATGTAGAACAGGGAACAGATTAAAAAAATACTAAGAAAGATAGATGTAATAAAAGCAATGTGCAGTATTAGAACAGATCAGGATCTATCATGCACTATCGCAAATAAGCTAAAAATCTCAGCACAGGCGGAAAAACTTCGAAGATACACAGATAAATATAAAGGAAAAGTACAAAATAAGCAATTTACTGATGATCCAAAAACGTTTTATAGAGAGCTGGGAAACAAGGTAAAAGGAATTGAACCCCCCCCCAAAAAAAAAAGAAGAAATAGATATATTTTGGAGAAGTATTTATGAAGATCCTGTGGAACATAACAAATATACTAAATGGATAGAAGTAAAAGAAAGAATAAGAAGTTTAAAGGTACAGGATATGAAATGGGATGAAGTAACAGCCAGAGAAATTGAAACAAAGTTAAGAAAAGCCTCCAATTGGAAAACCCCAGTCCCAGATGCAGTACTTAACTTCCGGTTAAAAGTATTAACATCTTTGCAAGAAGATTTAGCTATGAGTAAGAACTATTTCTATTCACACCCTGAACAGACACCAACCTGGCTAACAACAGGAAAAACAATGCTAGTACTTAAGAACGAACCTGGAAGCTACCCTAAAAATATAGACCAAAAACTTGCCTTCCAACGATGTATAAACTATGCACTGGAATTGATGCCGACGGAGTTTATACTCATTTAGAAGAAACTCAATTATGGCAATAGAACAAAAGAGCAATAAAAGAAAGTCATATGGAACAAAGGATAATTTGTTGTTAAATAAAGTTATAGTGGAGAACTGAAAAAAGGGAAAGAATCTAAGTATGGCATGGATTGACTATAATAAGCCATTTGACAGTATCCTACATTCATGGATAAAAGAGTGCTTAAAAATGTATAAGATACACCCTACACTGATCGATTGCATTACAGTGACCATGAAACAGTGGCAGACCACTTTGCAATTAAGCCATGATAAAGGACAAATTATTATTCCAGGGATAAAAATTCAAAGGGGGATATTCCAGGGTGACTCTATCACTGCTGTTATTCTGTCTTGCCCTTAACCCATTAGGCTGTCTACTTAACAGCTTAGGCCATGGCTATAATTTAGCTCCTAGAAAACGACAAAGTGTAAAGACTTTTCATCTTCTCTTTGTCGATGAATTAAAACTGTATAGCTCATCAGATGAGGAACTGAAAGCACAACTGCAAGTTGTCAAAACTTTTTCAGATGATATAAGAATGTCATTTGGTCTTGATAAATGTGCAAAAGCAACTTTTAAAGAAGGAAAACTGCAACGCCAAGAAAACATCGGTTTGGGATAAGAGTGTGATATAAAAGAACATGAGCAAGAGGGAGCGTATAAATATTTGGGAATTGATGAAGGAACAACAATAAAATACGAGCAAATGCAAATAAAACTTAGTAAGGAATACTTTAGAAGACTTAAATTAATCCTTAAACCAGCGTTGACATCTATAAACAAAATCCAAGCCATAAACCAATTTGCTCTTCCTGTCCTAACTTACAGTTTTGGAGTGACTGAACTAGACCCAAAACATATTGGATAGATTAGATAGGAAAACAAGAAGGATGCTTCATGCTCACCAAATGATTTATAAAAATCAGTGTATATCAAGATTACATATTCTTCATTCTGAAGGAGGGATGGGCCTCCTTGAAACTGATTACATGTATAGCTCTACAATCATGGGACTCCACACATATCTGCTGACCTCACACGACCCAAACGTAGTGAAAGTTTTGAAACATCAGGAGACTGAATCTAAGATGACTTCTCGGCTTAATCTAGCAGAAACATATCGTAGTCAAGCTGGAATGGAAATCAAACCAGAGGTAGATAAAAATCACTAAGCAACTGAATGTGCTAAAAAACAAAAGAAAGAATATAAAGTGAAGGACCAGATGTGAAGCAAGAAATCTGGAAAATGTATAAATATAGTTGCAAGTATAGAAAACTTCTGGAAGAACCTCATGTTGATCAGGAATGAATGCAGGAATGGTTAAGGAGAGGCAAATTCAAACCAAGAGATGAAAAGTTAATATTGGCAGCTGCATACACGTTGGTTTACAAAGTCCATTGAACATGTGGGAGAAATACACAAATGTAGGTTTTGTAAAAAAACAAATTGGAAACAGTTGCACAACTCATTGCTGGCTGTGACATACTAATGTCAGAAGGACTGTATACTGAAAGGCATAATAATGTGGCAAGACTGTTGCACTGGGGATTGTGCAAACATTATGGTATTGAGGTGGCTGAAAAACACTGGAAACATGAGCCACAAAGCATCATAGAAAATGATGAAGTCTGCATCACATGGGATCATCCATTACCAACCATTCAAAAGATCGATGCTAGAAAACTGGATATAGTGATCCATGAAAAGAAGACACAACTAGCATTGATCATTGAAATCACCACACCCAGTGACTACAGTGTCTTGTGTACAGAGAGACACAAAGTCATAAAATAGCAGGATTTGCAGGCAGAAATGAGAACAATGTGGAAGAAAGATACCCAGACTGTCCCAATAGTAGTAGGAGCAATGGGTCTTAAGAAAAAGAATCTACAATCATATTTATATATGTTACCAGTGCATATAACTCTACAAATTGCAGAAGGAGTCATTACTGGGCACATTGCAGGTGCTGCAAAGAGCACTTCTGGCTGATATCAAAGATTGAAACAATACAAATATCAAGAACTTTAACCATACTTTTACTTAGGAATAGGATCCATTCCCATCATCGTATTAGAAACCCAAACCACTTGGAGAAATTAAAAAAAGGCAGAGAAAGCCCTTAAGTATTCCACTTTACGGACAGTCTCCTACAGCTTCTGTGCTTCTGCTTCACTACCATTTATAGATTCCATTGCCAGGTCATTTGTCCCAACATGCAGTTACACGTAAGGTCCTTCTTACATTATTGGCTGTCTTTAGCAGAGCCTGATTCACTGTTGTCACGTGAGTTCTGTCTTTTAAGCCCATGTTAAACACTAATAGTAAACTGCAATGGTGCACTTTTTGTAAATGGAATGTTCCAGTTACAGGCAGTATTTTTCAGAAATGCCACTACCCACAAGGCAGTTTCATGTGCTCCTGTGACTCATTTATTACTGATGATACACCAGTTGCAGAAAATTCATGCACTGAATAGTTTTGAAATAAAACTTTGCCCAATGAGTACAATCATTTGCAAAGTAACAGTGACATTAATGAGTAATCAGATGTTCATGAACTAATGATTTCTTAAATAATAGCAACACCCATGAAGTAATGCAACAGCTTGTTCCATAGGCATTCAATTTATCATACCATGATGTCCATATCTAACTCACAATGTTGAGGTGAACAGCTCTCTGTGGGGAGTATATGATGCTAACAACAGCATTTTAATTTGGAGCCATTAGATAAGAGCACCTGTGTTTGTACTTCAGAATGAGGTGCACTGATTGCAAGTTCCAAATTCAGCACAAATCATCACCAAGTACCCCCTTTCCACACAGTGTTTTGAAGCAGGTCCTTCAGCTATATATCAGTGTCATATAATGTTTCGAATGAAGAACCTGCTCCCAGTAAGACAGATTACAAATATCAGAACATATATATTTTGGATCATTTTAACATAGTGGTAGTACCCCAGAAAACAGCTACAGAACCATATCCAAAGATTGCACTATGCAAGTCTCAAACATTCTTTTTTATTAATTTATTTACTTATTTATTAATTTATTTAATTGTATAAATTTGCTTACAGGGGTCAGATTTGGATCAAACAAAGATCAATTACAGCCTCAGCCCAGGTTACATCATAATATAACAAAACAATCTGCAGTATACAGATAATAGTGATTTGCATTTATGAAAAAGCATGGACAATCTGACCAACAGTATATACACAGAAGATCTAACTAACAAAATATATTTACAGTTCCACAATTAGAATAGAAAACAGGAGAAGTGGTGGAGATATGAGGAGTACTCACTAGGTTAGAAGAGCTATATGTCTGAGCAGGGTTGTTTGACTCATGCCTGAAGGTATTCCTTGGGATCCATGAATTCTGTAATCAGTACAGTCACATGATTCTCGGAGCTGCATCATACAACACTTTCTAGATATTTGTCTGACAAGGTTTTTATTCCAACTCTAAGACAGTCCACGTGTTTTTGTAACCATGCCATTGCTGTCAGTCAGTCCCTAGGCACTGATCCAGCACAAGCAATACATGTCCAGGGGACAATACCATTTTTGCCAGTTACAACAGAAATATGCTTGAAATGGTAACTTTTTAGTGTAATGCAACATTACAGAACAGCATTTGTCAGACTCTGAAACACTGGTAGATTGTCTCTCACTACATATCATGCAGTGCCTGAGAAGTTTAAATCAGAATTTAAAGTGGTAGTAATGACTGAGATGAAGGTAATCAAACATAGCTGTGAGGCACTAAGAGAAAGAGCAAAAACATATACACGCTCTGGGAAATACAGAACAAAGGGGTACATGATAAAAATAGATCAACATGAAACCTGGATAGTACTGAAAGATTTACGAACTTAGGTGACTAGAGTCCCTCAGTTCATGAAGTCTTTACATAAGGGGTACTAAACAAACCTTGTTGATTTGAAAAGACAAATGCCATCACAGAAAATAAAAATGCTATCAATGAGAAGAAAGAAAGGTGGAGATGTTAAATGTATTTTGAAATTGCCTGCTAGCTCTAATAAGTTTAACAGGTAACTGTTTGAAGGGTTCCTATTACATTGTCAAATGTTGACAATGTCGGGTGGCTAAAATGTCGAAAGTGCCATTCATTGAAAAGTGTTTTGTGGGATTGCGGTACAGTGAGGATCAGGAAATCTGCCCTTTCCTCACTGTAGTGCGATCTCAGAGTTGGTATATATAATTAGTGGGGGGAGTGGGGTGTGCAGCCCCCTATAAGAACAGTTTTGATGAACGGCACTTTTGTTATTTTAGCCATTCGACGTTGTCAACATTCAACAATGTAATATAGACCCCTGTTTGAAACATCAGGATCTGCCAGAGTGAGTCTCAAATTTGGAGACTGAATGGCCAGAATTCCCTTTTCTGCAAGGTCTGACGATCTTGGAGTTGGTATATATAAGCTCAGGAAGTGTGGGGGGTGCAAGGGGGGCCTGCCCTCCCCCCAAAAAAGAAGTTTTAGAAGAAGAGCAATTTTCAAAATTCACTCTTCTCTGAGTTTTCGGGCTTTTTACACGCCAACATTTCAATAAGGAGCTGTTCTAACAATATGGGAAAATTGTATAGATATATCAGGAAAGATACTTACAAAGGATCTTCCCTGGGACTGTAAGTTGGCATTCCATATCAAAAGAACACGTACAGAAGAATGAGAATAAAAACACTGTGCATAACATGTTCAGAGAAAAGATGGCTAGTTGACAACTGCAAAGGCCAAGAAAGTCAAACACTTCAAAAGATAAAAAGGTGAAGTAGTAAATGTATTAGCAAACGTAAGTGAAGTGTAAGTGCTACCATAAACCAAAGTGGACTTAAGCGCCAAGGGAAGATAGAAAACAACAGTGAGGGAAGGCGGCTCACAACAAGAATAGTACAAGTAGGAGATGTGCATACAGGAAGGAAGGAAGAGAGAAGGATCTTATTCTATCTACTTATTTATTTTACTTTGTTTTGCAGGGTAGCATGCTAAACACTACGGACGATTTGCAGGCACAGCCTGGGTAATAAGGCAGTTGTGAAACAAGAATGTAACACAAAGGTAGAGAGAAACATGTATGGTTCACGTGGTCAAAATGATATCAGCTGGGATTTTTGTACATTGCTGTTTGAATGTAAACTAAAATATATGTTTTTAAATAAAGAACTACTCTAAAGTATAATGCAAGCATTTCTGACAAAAAGTACATTGTTCATTCTTTTCCATATTTTGGCATCTGCCTTTTTCAAAATGCTGTGCTCCTTTATCAGAATTTGTATTGTACTGCCTTTATTTGTAATTATTAAATGTGCTGGATATCATTTGAACATTTCTCAAATCATGTGTGAGAATAATTGTCTAAGTCATTCTTCCAAAAAGTACAAGAGGGTTGAATAGACTATTTTAAGCTGTTTAAGTACAGAGTAGGCAAAAAATAAGGTTTTTAATATATGCAAACATTTTTGAAAATACTGAATTCTACCCTTCACAAATCCTGTTAAAAATAAATAAGGAAGTTTGTGCATGTATGCACATGTGGGATCTACTATGGAACAGTGAATGACAAACCCTGAACTCTTGTCCTAAACACAGAAGTGTTTGTGTTTTTTGGAGACTGCAAGCATCTTTACACCTCTTGCACCCCCTGAACTTATACATACCAGCTTCACAATAAGACCAACTTGAAGAAGGGAGAAGCTCCATCAAAAAAGGGAATCACTGCTGGCACACTTTCGAAATCACACAACAATGATTTCCTATGGAAAACAACAGTTAGTGACGTGTTCCTCAACATCTACTGCTTCGGGTTATTGACACTCTGGGATTTTTCTTAAGTCAGCTGTAGATGTACTGCATGTGGTTGGTTGGTTGTTTTGTATGAGTGAGTGAGTGTGTGTGTGTGTGTGTGTGTGTGTGTGTGTGTGTGTGTGTGTGTGTGTGTGTGTGTGTGTGTGTGTGAATGTATAGTAACTACAAGATATTCATATTCACCTTCATCTGATTCTACATAATTCAACTGCTATAGTTCACAAAATAAAGAAATAAAAAGTAAACAAGTTAATATTAAAATGTACAAAACCATGTTAAAAATGTTTTCTGTAAGAGAGATGTACCCCATACCCCACTTCGTAATATAGTACTTCAGTGACCATACTATCTTGTAGAGACAGAGAGTGCTTGTTTTTTTCAAAAAAGTAAGGTGTGCAGCCTCAGAATAAGTGTATCTTGCAATTATGATGCTCAGACAAATCCCCCCATAGGGCATGCAGGGAGAGACTCACCAGCCTGCAAAAATAATGAACTGGAATGTTAGTTTTTTATTAATTTAGTTCATTTTATGAGTATAGAAAATTATGGTAAAAGTACTTGTAATGATTTACAGTCCAAGCCAAAGTAGTGAAAATGTTTTAAAACATGCTAAAATTGCTCTTGAAAGCCTTTAAACATGCTTTTTTTGATATTTCACAGTTTCACTTTCTCTGCTTTGAATGTTTTAATGTATTCTCATCAGTGTTGTATATCTTAGCTGCAAATGAATGCAAATATTTTGATTATATATTAGTAGTAATTAGCAAAGGTTTGTTTGCTTCATGATGATTTGCTCTGAGTTGAAGCAGACTCCGAAATATTTATAACAAGATTTCCAGCGTCCTGTCAAAATTAAGTAGAATTTGTACTACACATAATTATTTAATGTTCTGTTACCACTGAAACATGTTTACAGTAAATAGTGTTCATTCATGTATTTATTTATTTACTTTGTTTGTTTGTTTGTTTGTTTGTTTGTTAACTATGTGGGTGAGCTGTTCTGCTGTCCCTTTTCAGTCAGGACCTGGGCTCAATGTGGTATGAGAACACAATTTCAGTTAAACTTAGTACAGTTTTGAGTACACATAATATTGAAGTAAAGAAGACATAAAATAAGCAAAACAATTGATACACCAAGTAAGAATATTCTAGAGAGTGCAATGGCATCCTTCAAGAACAATGACACATACTAATTTATTTAATTAGTAATAAATTATTAATTAAGTAATACAGTGTGTACTATGTAGTACAAAACATTTAATGCATTATACAGAATATTTACAGTTAGATGCAGTTCAACAGCTTTATTTGCCTATGTAGGCTAAATAGCATGATGGTATGGCTGCATACATGACTTCTCACCTGGGTTTATCAAAGAACTCAAAGGAATCAGATGGAAATATTACTAAGGATTATTTTCTTTCAAATGATAGCAGATAAAGTTGAATAATTTAACTTCTGAGTAAGGAAAACAAAGGGGTGATAGTAAAACAGTACTCCAGCAATGATTAGAGGAAATAGTGAATTGCCACAGTTCTTTATGTCAGGGTCAGTCTCTTCAGCAGAAGCATTTCAAAAGGCTTGAAAACAGTGAAACATTTATTTTTGGATAGTATAAATTTACTGTTTGGAATAGAAGAGGAAAGGACAACAGGGCAAATCAGGAGCTGATAAGCTTGGATTAACATTTGTTAAAGTGGGTTCTCCATGTATGCCTGTAAAATGATGAATTTAAAAAGGAAGATCCAGGACAGAAATTATGTTGAAAGAGAGCTAGATAACAGTTGAGAAGAATGACACTAAGAAATGACAAAGATAACATGGCAAAATGGCTTCAGAATCTCAAAAGCATTAGAATGTTACAAGAAAAAAGGTTATTTTAAGATTACATTATTAAAAGATGGGTAGGTTAATTAAACTTATACATGTCTGCTTCACTGGCATGCAAGGATAATGCCCTATCACCGACTTCCAAGATGGCTGCACATTAAGTAACAGCTTGTGTCTAGCTCTCACAGTGTGAAAACAGAAGCTCATTCAAAAAGGCCAGTAGACTTGTGTTTATGGGCAAATTTCAGTAACTGGCTAGCAAGTGCACTGCCTGGATGCCAGGAACAAAGAAATACAGAAGACCTGAAAAAATCAGCTACAAAAAGTGAGGAAGAAACACTTACTGGGATAAGTTCTGCAGCTATTCATATTCATGCAAAAAGCAATGCAACCTTCAGACATGACTTCCAGTAACCTGTAGGAAGATATAAGCAACTGCATACAGACCTGGTTAAAATAAACAAAACACTGATGGCATATATCATCACAAACAACAAAAGTCTGGAAAAATGAAAGAAACTTTAAACAGATATTCAGATAAGATGATAAAGCTGCAAAACTCAGGGATCGAAATAAAGAAGAGGCTGGCTGAATATGAGACTGCTCAGGAAGAGGTGTCTCAAAAATAATAGAATTAGAGGAGAGAACAGATAGGAAAAACCTGAGGTTTTCAGCTATACCAGAGAATCTGGAAGGAACAGACTGCATTAATTTTATGAAAGCACAAATAAGCAACTGGACTGGTATACTAAAGAAGCTGGAAGGAGCAGACTGCATTAATTTTATGAAAGCACAAATAAGCAGCTAGACTGGTATTCCAAAGCAGGAGTTCTTAGTTGAAAGGGACATCATGGGTATGCTCCAAACCTGGCTATAAGAAAGCAACCTAGACCTTTAATAGTAAAGATGCAGTCCTACCAGCAGGAGTTGATTCTAACAAAATTGTGGCAGAAGGACAAAGTACTAAAAGTGGGAGATGGCAGAGTATTTGTGGAGAATGATTACTCATTGTACACCAGACAGAAGAGGAGCAAATGTATTCTACTATTCGGGGAATGTTGAGATGCAGGTGTGAGATTCAAACTGCTGTACCCAGCTGTCTTCAAAGGATTCCTCCCTGGAGTTACAAAATCATTTTTAGATGAAGTACATGCTAATGAGGAAATATAAAAGTTTGTCTAACAAAAAGTAAGCTGTGAAACAGAAGGAGATTCTGCTTCTTGTTCTTCTGGTAATAAAGACCACAGAGGGACTGTAGCTGTGAATAGTTTTCAAGTTTTTCAATGGAAAATGTTAGAGAGAAGAAAGAGAGCACAAGAGCTGACTAGAAGAATTGAGAGTATGTCGGAAATGAAGTAGAGTCAGGATTTTGGAGATGAACAGTAATAAAACTAGTAACTTAATACAGTATTACAATGCAATAATTGTATTTGTGAAATATGACAGAACAAGAAAATCTGGAAATACTGGATATTTTCAGAATTTGTTGGACTTCTGGGGACTCTAAAGTATATGCCCTACTTCATATCATTAATGTTTGGGAAAATGATTTTGGGGGAAGAGGACTGAGAAAGTTAACTGTAAGTAAAGTTTAAATAGTACCAAGTTTGTGGCATGTGTTTTTCTTTACATGCTATAAAGTATTTTTTTCAGTTATTTTTAAGTGTAATGGGGATTGTAAACAGGTGCTGCTGTTCTTTCTTTCTCCCTTTCTCTCTCTCTTCTTGTTTGATTTTGGAAACTGTAGGCATTACAATGTATAAAAAAGCTTGTTTAAAAAGCATGATAAAAGAAATATTAATGTGCTTTTTCTCATTCTTGCATGAGAAAATGACTGGATTAAAGACCTTAGACTGATTTAGTAACAGATTTTAAAACAGAGCAAGTAAATGAAAAAGAACATTGAATATTATGAGGCTTTTTTTCTAGCAAATACATGTATGCTCATTAACAACTCTACAGCTGGTCTTCATGTTTTCATGGAAACAATATGATAAAGAGAAACTGACTGCCTGGTTCTCATGTCTCCATGAAGACAATTTGATAAAGAGAAACTGGCTACAGTCTGGTGGAGCGAAGGAGAAAAGAAAAACTGGCTAGGAGATAATGTCCTCTGAAAGGATTCAGGGATTTTCCCAAAGCAGATAATGTTCTCTGAAAACATTCAGGGGTTTTCCCAGCTGGGAGAGCTATAAAGATAAGAAAAAAAAAAAAAAAAACAATCAGCACTTAGAAGCACAGGTTGCACCATATGTCTTAGCATGAATGACCTTTCTTTTATATTAACTCAAGACTGTGAGTGTGGCTGTCAGTTTGGGACTTTTGTTCCTATTAGGAGGATAAAACTTCAGTATTTGAAGGTACACATAGTTTTGTGTGTATTAAGTTAATAGGTTTTGGAAGGTATTGAGGATGTGTTTGTTTGTTTGTTTGTTTGTTTGTTTGTTTGTTTTGAGGGCTTTCAATAAAACAAAAAGTTTTATAAGACGTGACATAGGCTCAACTGTATAAGACAAGAAACAAAAACAGTGTATGCATATAACACAAAAGCTGGGACTAGACATTTAATAAAAAGGTGTTATACATAAAAGGTGGGAATAATAACTTTTTAATACAATAATTCACAAAGAAACAATGGGAGTATATATGTATGTCTCCCAAATATGCAACAAAATCTAGATGATTTAGGATTTTTGCCTGGAAATGCTTACATAGATATTTTTATACCCCAAGTAGACTCCAGAGAATGTTTCCTCAGGCAGACAGTAAATGTTGGAGATATGAGGGGGAGAAAGAGATAATTATGGACATATGTTCTGGGAGTGTGTTGAGTTGGTGGACTTTAAGGATTCCCTGTGGGATACACTGTTGGAGATGCTAGTGGTCTGATGAGGGAGATGATTTTTCTTGTTGTGTCTAATAACGGGGGCTGCCAAAAAAGCAATTACAAGAAAATGGAAATCAAAATCTAAATCAACTATACTGGAAGTAGTGAATATAGTAACAACAGGTAAAACAACTGGAATTGATCTTTAGAAAAGGGTAGGAGCAAACTACAAAGAAAAAAATGGGAATTGTGGGAACAATGCATACAAGGGAGGAATGAGGTCTAAAACGTGGCAGGACTTAAATGAGCTGTGTAATGTTTGAGTGAGAAAGACTGGGTAGATTATAAGTGATGTATAATATTTGTAACTGGGAGTGTGTCAGTATGGTCAGTGATGTAAATTGCTTGTAACTAGGATTGTGTTGGTATGTTTTTTTTAATTTATATAAATGTATGATTGCCTGTGCAGTAAGTGATGGTTTAATAAAGATGTTTTTTGTTTAAAAAAGGCAGGAATTGAATAATTTATGTAATATTGCTTAGGTTATATGATATATAGCAATATATGTGAAGTATAATGCCTGTTATGCTAATATAGTTTGATTACTTTTACATGAATGCAAATGTGCCTATGTCACAAGTGATAAGTCAATAAAGGTGTATGAAAAAAAAAGTCCTAGCACCCAGATGAACAGACTTCTATCCCCATCTTGGGGATTTGTTGGAGCCAGTATAGAGGAAGAGAAGGGTAATGAAGGTTCACCTGCTCCCCTCTGTTTAATAAAGCTTTACCTGCTCACCTGTCTTTAATGAGACTTCACCTGCTCATCTCTCTTTAATGAGGCTTTACCTGCTCACCTCTTTTTAATGCAGCTTTACCTGCTCACCTCTCTTTAATGAGGCTTTACTTCTTCACCTCTCTTTAATGAAGCTTTACCTGATCACATCACTTTAACAAGGCTTTACCTGCTCACTCTCTTTGGTGGGTGGATGAGATGAATTCCTAATGTGATTTATCCACTCTTTGTGGTCTTGAGAAACACAATGGCTCAGAATTGCACCTGAACTAAATATACAGCTGATTTGGGTGACACTGCTGTCTTTTTGGGAGGGGAAAGCCCCTAAACTAGACTTATCTGAAAGCAGTGGCCTATAAAGGAATATCATTGTGTAGGGCTAAGATTACTACCACAGTGGTTAAATGTCAACACTTCTGTCAGCAGTAATGGAAGATATCAGACTCACTTCATCCTGTGGCAAGCCATCACTTGTCAGCTATATGCTGGGGGCAGCCAACCCAGGTCCCAGGGTGTTATTCCAAATAGAAGTTGTACACAGTTGCTTCCCTAGGGATATCAGGCATAAGACAACCACAGTGTCACAGAAGCTAGTATGAACAGAAAAAATACATACATTATGTCTTTTACTGTCACCCAGCTATGATACTAACTTTGTATATAATATATGTATGTATTGCATTTGCATATAATGTCATGTATCTATTCTGTTTTCCCAGGGCTGAGACTGAAATGGGTCCAGTGGGATCAGTGTTCTACCACAGTTAACAAATTCAAAATAAATAAATAAATAAAACAGAAAGGATATATTATCACAAATACAAAACCTATAGAAGCAATACAAAACTTTGTAACAAGTGTTTTCCTAAGGACAAGCACCTTGGCATCCCACATATCATGATTATAAATTTACTAGATCTGAGGTTGTGTAACAACAGTGATAAGGGAATACTCTAATTTAATCAAATAAAAATCTTCCTTATCTCTAATATTGCAAAAACTCAGATATAACATATACACAAATTAAGGAAGCACTTTACCAAAACCATTTATCAGTGTTTTTATTTCTTGTTATTTAGTGTGAGGATGTGAGTGCACCTCAGAAACCACCACCAGGTCCCCTTGTAGTATGAATGATGGAATAAAGCTTCTAATCTTAAAAAGACAAAAACTCTAAATGGTTTTAACAGGAGGCTGAAACTGGTTTGGTCTGTACATGGACAAGCAAATTTTTTATACAACGGATAGGATCAATTAGTCCACTAAAAACATGATCCATTCACCTCAGTAAAGCATTACATAAAAACATTGAATAAAAGAATACATTCACACTGGTACAATTACACTGGTGATTACTACCTGCAGGTGCTGCGAAGTGCACTTTTAGCTAATATCAAAGATTGAAACAATACTAATTTCACAAACTTTTCTTTTTTAAAAACAAGAAACACTTTGACTTACGAATGGGATCCATTTCCATCTTGGCATTAGAAGCACAAAATAACTTGGGAGAAATTAATCCCAGTGATTACTACAAAAAATTACTTCAAATGATAACTAATGCCAAAAAATACTCTGTTCAGAAGAGAAAGAATAGTAATATGAAACATCCCCGCTTTTTAAAATACTCTGTAAACCAATGAGAGTATAAACCAAACAAGCTACCAAATCTGAGTCACAAAAGACACATCATCAATTTACTACTGAAGCAGAAGGACTGGTCTCTGAATAAATGTACCACACACATGAAAAATGATGCTGTTACTGGGGAGTACTTAATATACAATGGATGTAGTTTGAAAGTTGACAAAAAAAGTAAGTCCTTCCTATAATAGCAATAAATTAATTTCATACATGAGTAAAGCAAGAATGAATGGCCATACTTTTAGATATCATACATGACTCTCTCACAGCTTGTTATCCTGAGTTCAATATATCACACTGCACAATCTGTCATAAAGTTAAAGTAATGAAAACAACATAAACATTCAGACTTAATTAGTGCAACCTCAAATGTTTTTGAGGAAAACAAGCCTCAAATGCCCTCACGTCCCTTTTACTTACGTATGTTTACACTGATATTATTTTCACTCTGAAAAAAAAGGAATTTTAACAGCATTTCCCTTTTCCATTAGGCTAGCAATCACATATAAAGAAATTACAGTCCATTTTCACTAAATCAAAAAAAAAAAAGAAAAAAATTTCAAAGACCCATAATACTGCTTTTATAATAAGAGAATTGAGACTGCAACCTGATAAAACAGTGGTGATATCATAAGCCACATGACAGGATCTTGTTGATACGACAAACCAACAGTAACTGAGATATAAGTTCAAGTAATCTCAAATTAACATGGTGGCTTCACTCCCTTGAATAATTATTACCTAATTTGCATCTCATCACACTTGCTTAATTATATAGTGCCAATTAAATTCCGCACAAAAGTTACCAGCTCAGATCACCAGAAAGTGATGCTATCACTTCTCATAAATCTGAATTAACAACAGGAAGAAATACTGACCACTATAACCCTAAAGTGAACTGAATAATTACTTTACCTGCTGTAGGTTTGAAAAAAACAACCTTCTCTCAAAGCAATTATAACTTAATCAAATTCACATTAACTCCAGAAGTAACTACATAGAAAAGTATTCAAAATTCTAAAGAAATAAACTGGTAGCAAAAAAAGTTAAAATAGATACTGTACTTGTTGGATAAACAAACTTCACTACTATACCATGTTGAGATATGTATAGAAACTATTGCACATGCAGTACAGTGATATTTCAGTTTCTTCCCCAAACACTTCACACTGAAAGTGCCTCTATTCTGAAACAGCAGAGTGCCTATTAAAAAATGTTCTGAAAGTTAAGAAAAACATTTTTAAACTATCTGCTTTTTAATATAACACCATATGCATTCCAGCCATGGGTACAGTAGGATTTGCCCACTGCTGGCAATATTTATCCACCCAGATGCCATCCTCTGTTGTATAATGGGCAAAAACCCAAACAAATTAAAATGTTTTAGAAACTTTGATAAAAATTCTAGACTTTGATAGATATAACTGCAGTACTAAAACAGTGTTCATGGCTCAGTAACTGAAAAAATTATTCCAGTTATAGCCTTACAGACTAACTGAGCTAAATGATTTGTGAAGAGTTTAGAACAACGTGTATTTAAAAGAAAATTATAATTTTTCACAATGTGTAATATCTAGGCTGATAATTTAATAGCCAAGATACCACATCTCATTTCTTTTGTTAATAACTCACTGTATAAAACTATATTTTATTAAAAGTAAATTTTTCCAGTGTGACGCATTCATCTGAAGACATTAGCTTATCTAATTAAATATTAGCATTGTTTTGTATATAAAATAGGGTCATTTATTTGTTTATATTTCATAAAGTCGTAAATGTCCTGTAGCCGAAAACATTTCTTTTTCTCATGATGAAGAAGTTTTAGTTACCTGGAAGTTTGCCATTTTACGTATTTATTGTTTTGGTCTGTATGTATTGCATCTCAAGCAGAAGTCAATAATTTGAAATGATAAAGAAAGAACTAGTTTGTAAATGCTAAAAAAGTGCAGTTGTATAAGTAAAACATACCATAACAGAAGATGCTCCAATAAGCACTGCTGCAATAGCCTTCGCTATATGGGTTATATCCTGACAAGGATATAACAGCTGGCCAGATTCCAAAGCTTCAGAGCACCTTCCACACCCAAACTATCAGGCAGTTCAAGATGAGTTGACTAAAAGACATGTTTGGGTGTGAAGCCCTTCAGACCTTTTCTGTCATTAGACAAATGGAGGTTGAACCCTGAATGGACAACACTAGGAACAACAAAAAATAAATGGCCACACCCTGAAATAAAAAATACACCAATAAACAAGGGGAATGGAGGAAAGGAGTGCCTACTGCAGCAGTAATCATTTGAACATCTGTTATGGAAGGTTTTACATATACAACTGTACTACATTCATCATATGGATCACTGCTGCAGTAGCCTTAGCTATATGGGTAGATTACCTTATGTAGCTACATTTGGGAGGTAGAAGGAGAAGAGTCTGGAAGCCTCTGGAGAATGGTCCTAGCAAAGCTTGATTGCACCTTGAAAAGGAATCAAGCTTATAGTGCATTGAAAAAGTATGTACTGAGGACCAAACAGCAGCCTCTAAAATACTTCTAGAATCCAAACTTTCCATGAAGCCATAGATGAAGCTATGGCTCTGAGAGAGTTGTCCTTTTCTCTGCCTGGAATAGTTTTGTTATGGTGAATATAACATAAGTTAATAACCTATTGTTATGGTGAGCATAACAAACTGTCATAGCCTTAGACAACCATTTGTAAATACTCTGTTTTGGCACAGACTGTCCCTTCTTCTTATCTTCATAAGAAATGAACAATTTATGCCATGATCTGAAAGATTTAGATCTGTCAAGATATTACCTGAGTTGTCTGTGCACATCCAAGGTATGGAGTTTGTGTAAGAGATCTCTCACCCAAGACAGAGAGCTTCTTGACACTGAAAAAGACTCAACAAAGATAAGCAAATCATCTAAATATGGAAATATGTGGATACCTTGTAACCTACAATGAACTATAACTGGAGCTAAACACTTTGTGAATCCTCTTGGTGCACTGCATAGTCCAAGGGGTAAGGCAGAGAACTGATAATGTGATCCAGACACACAAAACTTTAAGAAACATCTGATGTTTGTGTGAATAGGGATGTGATGACAAGCATCTTTAAGTCTAGTGTTGCCAGGAAATGTGAAAAAGGAAGAAGAGGTAACAGGTTGGAAAGTGACAACATTTTGAATTTGGCCACTAACACAAACAGGTTTATGAAAGAAAGATCCAGAACTGGTCTCCAAGAATTTTCTTTCTTTGGCTCCAGAAACATCTTTGAATAAAAATTCAAGAACTGGTTCTATCACTCCCTGGGACAACTTGTGTTGGAGAACATGTAGGAAACAAAAGCGACTGATCTGGAAGATGAGGAATGACCCCGTGGAAAGGAGTAATTTCCTCTTGATGGCCATCTGCAATCTTGATGAATGATTTTCAGAAACCAAATTTGTCTGAAACTCTCTGTTGCCAAAGAGAAAAATGAAGATTCAAACTTTCTAGAAGAAAAAAATGGGCCAGGGTTGGAGGGGTTCAGAAGGTCTCTTGAATAATCATTCAGATTTCAGATACAACTATAGTAGAACATACAAATTATTACAAACCACCAAAAAAATGAGACCAGTGAATAACAGCTCTACTTTCCTGAATAAAATTTATTCCACAATACAAATTTCTCTAGCGCCTCGGCCACAGCCTTTACAGAGTAAAAATTCACCTATTAAAACAAGCTCTTTTTATATCATTATTTAACACTCTGATTAATCAATTAAACAATTAATTAAGATGCAATCACCCTTTAAAGCTAAAAAAACTATATAAAACTTTGTCAGTTGCATTCTTTATTTAATCCACAAGGAAATAGTGTGTTATATTTCATTATTAGTACAGATTCTTTATGTCTCAACATGTTTTTTTGTAATTCTACATTCCCATATTGCACTGGTATTTGTTCCAACACTGTTGCCTTCATACATTTTATGTCCCCTTAATGTTTATCATTAAAATGTTCCGCTATGGGGCTCATAATTTTATTCTTTTTAACATCTCTTACATGCTCTTTTATTCTTTCTGCCAATGTCCTTTTGGTCTCACCTATATAAAATTTTTTACATGAACAAAAAATAGCATAAATTACTCCTCTACTCAAACAAGAATATGTACCCCTGGTATCAAAATATTTAGCCCCTATCTTATCTACTTTAGTAACAATATACTGACAGATGGAACATTTTCCACAAGGTATAGTTCCCACCATATTAGTATTCATCAATATGTTGTCTCTTGGCTTTTTATATATGTTATGCACTAAGAAATCTTGAAGGTTTCGTCATCTTTTATAAGATACTATCAACTCCACATTTGTTAATGACACAACTTCTCCTTTTACTTGTCTCCAGTACTGTTTTACCAACCCATTCATTATATGAGAAAAAATTGTATATCTAGTAACAAAAAATATTTTATCTTTGTCTTGTTTACCATCCTCATATATTATCTTTCTAAGTGTATTATCATCTTTAATATGTTTATTTGTTCTATCCTTACCATATATCTTATCAAAACTTTCTTGTACATCGTCTTGTTGATACCCCCTAGTAATAAATAGGGAGGCTACTTTATGTGCTTCTTCCTGTGCTTGTTTACTGTTACTACTCAGCCTTTTAATCCTGAGCAGCTCCCCATAAGGAATAGCTGCCAAGGTATGGCTAGGATGACAACTATTACCGAACATTTTCCAATTTATTTGATTAAACTTTCTATGTATACTAGTATGAATTTTCTGTTTTGTTGTCCCTCTTAGTGTTATATCTAAATAATTAACTTCACTACCTTTCTGAATGTCATCAAACTTAATACCATATTTATTAACATTCAGATACTCAATAAATGCAGATGACAAACATTCTCCACCTTCATTTGTATTGTGGAATAAATTTTATTCAGGAAAGTAGAGCTGTTATTCACTGGTCTCATTTTTTGGTGGTTTGTAATCATTCAGATTTGTTGGACTGTTCTTGGTTTGGGGAGGTTTAAGACTTCTTTTTTGAACCCTCTTGCCATTTCTTCTTAAACATGTGTTTACCTGTATTTTGATGAGATTTTTTAGTCTTTTATTTTACTATTTATTTATTTTTTTTGCCAAAAGTGGATGAGGATGTTTTGAAATTTTGGGAAAGGAGGGATGAGAAATTTTAGAGATTCCCTGAATCAGCTTGCACTTTCTTCACACTTTTTGATCACCTGTGCAGCAGAGGGACCAAACACTAAATCTCTATCCAAAGGGAAATTTAAAATGTTATTTTTAACATCATCTGGAAGATTTTGAGAATGCAGACAAGCAAATCTCCTCAAAACAGTAACAGTGGCCATAGCCCTGGAAGAAGTATTAACAGACTCACACACACAAACACACACACACACACACACACACACACACACACACACACACACACACACTGCAAACAATGAGTAGTAACCTATGCAAAAGAAGAAACTAAGTTATTTAAAGCAAATTTTTCTCTACAAGAAGAAACTGCAGATAAAATATCCATCATGCTTTTAAAATTTGTCAGAACAAACTTTACATATGAGCCTGACAATTCAAAATTGTGAAAACCAGAGTTGCAGAAGTATACACTATTTTCCCACACCTATGAATAATTTTCCCATTCTTATCATAAACAATAGGATTGGAATTAACTATGTACTTAGCAGCAGTTGCATCAACTAAACTATATAGCTGCTGGGTCAGGTTTGGGAACAGTGTAGTAAAACACACATCCTCTAAAGCAGACAGAACAGTAGGAATGGGTATTTCTATAACAACTCATAGTATTTTCTGAGGGACTGAGAAACCTCAGTGTTCTTCCACTGAAAACACTGCTACATTCAAGCAACAGTCTCAGAAATAGAGACACCCCCCCCCTGTCCAACAGGAAGAATCAGACACTGAGCTTTCTTCTGAGTTTGAATCAGAAATCTGAAGAACAAAAATGTATCTATCCCTTTATCTTCCCGTTCATATTCAGAATCTTAAGTCTGTTCCGGAAAAGAGGAATCCGTCTCTCTTTTCAAAGAAACCACTTTACAAGAAGGCTCGATAGCCTGAATTAAACCCTGAACCAGACTCAGTAAATTACTCTTATCTATAGAAAATTGAGGAGGAGTAGATACATGCTTGGTTTTCTGTTTCCTTTTTACAGGAAAATTTGGGCCAACCATGCTATTAATGGCAGCAGCAGCTTCCCTAAGGATGGGCACAGCATTGTGACACAACAGAGAAACCCTCCCTGTTCCCCTTCCCAGGAGCAAAAAGAGTGGCAGAGGATGTGGTTAACCCCCAGTCCATAGTGGCTGTAGGAGAGATCCGAGGAAAAAGATGTGTGGTCTGAGGTATGACAAATGGCTACCGCAGCCTTTGCCACCTGAAACGAATTGCTAGCCTGCTGTGGTGGCTAAAGTTGTTTGCTTATTTTTTTTCTTTTTGTGGCTGGAAGAAGGGCCGACTGTGGAACCAGTAGCATGTTCCATGGTCAAACCAAAAATGGTGCCTCTTTCCAGGGGAAGACAAGCAGAAATTGCCAGTAAACACTACCAGTCCACAAAAATTATTTTTTGACAGAAGAACATAGTAAATAGAACTTTAAAACAAAAGGCCAGTCACACAAAAGCAAAACAAACGCAATTTCTCCACAGAAGAAATGTTTTCAGTTACTTTATACCACTTTTAAACTGACAGAAAAAAGTGCTCTGTTTAAAAGTATATTATAGCCTCAAGGCAGTCCATTAAAACACCCCTACCTTTAAAATAACTTTCCTGAAGAGGAAAGTAACAAAACATCAACAAAATTAAGAAAATGGAAGTTTTTTTCCCAAAAAGAACTTATCTGCCCAACAAAAGTCGACCGTTAATCCTCAAAAGCCTCAGAGGAATGTACTGTTTGGTGGCAGTAAAGCCTTGAAAGGCTTCGCACCCAAACTTGCCTTTTAATCAGCTCAGCTTGACAGTTTTGGTACTGAAAGGTACTCTGAAGGTTTGGAAGCTTGTTGGCTGTTATATTCTTGGCAGGATATAACCCGTATAGTTAAGGCTACTGCAGCAGTGATCAAG
The DNA here is from genome assembly GCF_019279795.1 of Protopterus annectens. NCBI lineage: Eukaryota > Metazoa > Chordata > Ceratodontiformes > Protopteridae > Protopterus > Protopterus annectens. The sequence continues at coordinate 811,923,176 of NC_056725.1, read as the reverse complement.
ATGAGGAACATATATTATACGTCTTAAGTTAACTGATATATATATATATATATATATATACATATATATATATATATATATATATATATATATATTTATTTACACACACACACACACACACACACACACACACACACACACACACACACACACACACTGCAGTACCAAATGCAAATCCTCATAGCGTCATACCTAAAGGTGTTCACATCATGTTTTAATTCTGTCAGTGTACTCAGAATACATATCTGATATGTTAAGAATTCTTTGAACCTGAATTTTATGTTAGAATACTGACCCAAAATTATTCTAATATGCCTTGTTTCCTGGACTTATACTGTGTCATTTCATTACCACTGTCACACTGTTGCATCACTTTTTGTGTGAGCCTAGGTGAACCAAATTAATTAATTAATCTGAAGTGTTTAATAACATTAAAATATTCAAGGATACAGGTTCATTTGTACGTACATTTTTCCCTGCATAAAATATCTGGTGTTTCATACATATGATGACATATATGGCATTGCAAGAGTTGCAAGCGATCACATTACAAATAGAAGATGTAACCTCACAATAAGTTCTTTAAACACATTTCCAACAGAAAGTTGCACGTCTAATGATATAATAATAACATATTAGCAGCATGGTGGCTCATTGTTTTAAGGTTATCCTCTGCAGAAACATATAAACTCCTTTTATAATTTATATATGTTGGGATATTGATAAGAGTGTAGCTTGGTACACTTCAAAAATTGCCGCAACAAGTGCTGCATCATATCAATGTGTCAAGATATAACACATGGCCTGTGTAAATCTTAGCAAATGCACTGACCTTTGAAGATCTCACTGCAATTCCATTAATCTGCTTATAATGTCACCATTCTAAAATGGCTGGATTAAATATAATCTCAGTACAGTGTTAATGGCGCAACAGGTAGCATACTTGCCTTTGGTGTATAAGGTTGTGGGTTCTACTCTCATACCAGGTAGTTGGATTGCTGACGTTGCTCTGCAACAAAAGTGTGTGCCGCACTCCTGACTATAACATCCTTCTGGTGAGACATTAGACTGAGGTACCATCTACCTGAATTGATGGCAGCTCAGGTAGATGTAAATGATCCCATTGCACCGATCAAAAAAAGCCTGGCCAAATTTCCTCTAGTGGTGTAAATACTACCTCAGGTCTTCCCCCAAAACAGGATAAGTATAAAAGAAACAAGTTCAGTTAATAGTCTTGTTTTCCCAATAATAATTTGCTCAGCAAATATAATTAGTATTAAAGATGAACAGTATGCAAGTTTATAAATGTTATGAAGTCCATATATCATATGTGTATCACTATACACATCTTGTATGTAAACAAAATGTTGCAAAGTTATCTAACCTGAACAATCTGAGTCACGTGGAATACTAAAAATATTTGTCTTAGGACTTAGTTTGTTCTGTAGGGCTCTTATCCAATACTCTAAATAAACTCAAACATTTAAAGTAAAATGAATGTTTGCCACATATTCTACAGCAGAGTTATTGCTTAATACCTACAAAGCTTACCATTACAGCTGTGCTTATACATTTTCAATCTTTCTATATAAAATATATTATTTTAACCCTAAATCCTCCCGAAATCCTCCTTAATATACAATGAAATGTATTGTACAAGTTCATATGTTGCTTGCCTCGTATCAAACAATAAACCACTGTATTACTAATGCAACCGTGTTTCATTATTGCATCCAAAATGTGTCTTTCTCTCATTCTAATTCACACTTCTTTTTGCATTGACTTTACTATTATATTGGTGGATAAGTGTAATTTATTTGCAGATTTATGAAATTTCTAGAAGCTATCAGGAAGTTTAGGTACATTTGAAAATGAAACGTTACCCCTTTTTTGCAAAAGATGCTTCTGCAGTCATTAGTTTGTCACTTGTTATCATTAAACAGTCTTTAGATGGTACTGGTATCACAATTTACTGTATTAAACCTGTGTGTGTGTGTGTGTGTGTGTGTGTGTGTGTGTGTGTGTGTGTGTGTGTGTGTGTGTGTGTGTGTGTGTGTGTGTGTGTGCGCACATTGGGTGGACCTGTTGTGTTTTCTTCCTGCATTTCTTTTTTGTTTTCTGCTTGTAGGGCACATGATGATCCTCTTTCTATTTCTTTTTTTTATCTTAAATTGAGCTACTGACACCATAAGCACAATATATTTTCAGATTTAAAAGTAATTTGTTTTTGCTACTCCTAGTATGCAGCTCACATGAAAAAATAGGACTGTTTATTCCAATAAAGTCTGGGATTATCATAAAACAGGCAAAGCAAATTCTAGAAACAGAGTGTTGTTTTTTTATGTTGACTTGCATGCATGTCTTGGCATCCCATTGCTTTGGCAACAGGTGGCCACCATGCAAAGGTTCATATTCATAGGTAGGTACTAAGCATATAGTCCCAGACACCATTGTGTCCAGCCCAGTTTCCCCAGAGCCCTCTCTGGTTCAGTCCACTTTCCCCAAAGCATTCTCTGGTTAAGTGTTTTATTCAGAGCGACACAATAGACAAACACAGCTGATGGAATCAAACAGTCTACTACAGGAAGTATATCATTAACAGTTTATTGTCTTAATCCTCTATGCTAACTCCCATGTTTTGCAAGTCTATGGCTTTGCTAAATCTTTCCTTAAACCCGAAAATATTTAATAGCAAGTTTATTTCAGAGATAAACTCTGCTGACTGACTTAGCATACAGTAGGTCACATGTCAGCTCAATTACTAAGTGTCAGTGATGACATTCTGGGTATTATAATTACATCATTCAGGTATGGTGTTGTCAGAACTGTAACATGTTATAGCCCTACTGATGTTTGATTAATTGCACTTACTTTAGTAAACATAGTAGTTTTATTACTATTAATAATAACATCTAAAAACACTGCTCTGTGAACTAAAAATAACAATAATACTTCCCATCCAACAGTTGAAGTTTTCTTGCCCCTCCAAATGTAGTTAGTGCTCACCTTCTAAACCCAGGTTGCTTAATCCTGAAGTAAAGTACATGTAGACAAGCTGATCACAGCTGTCATTTTAAAATAAAGTTTAAACAAATGTTATAGAGCTACATAGTTGTCATCCATCCTCTTCCATCAAAATGACTTAGACTGCAACCCTGAACTTGACAAAGAGAAAAAAAAAAACTTTTCCAGACTCTAACTACTCCCCTACCCATAATGCCATGTGCTCCTTGCTTGTTCTTCAGGTCTGAAGTATTCCACTCAAGTGTGGAACACAACCAGTAAAAGGAACATCATCAGCACAACAGCAGTAAGTGTCCCTTCCTATGGATGTCATCTGCCAGGCCAGGGATATATGTGTGGGATGGCACGCAGCTCTATCGTTATGCTAAGTACATAACTTCATAACTGGGATGCATGCAAATCAATATTATTTTAAGTGCATAATATTTTATCTGGCATGGTCTAGTTTGACCTCCTCAATCAACAGGACTGCATCCCTAGCTTGTCCTCCTGGTAGGTACTGTGATGATATGGGCAAGTGCCAGCATAGTCAGCTGGAGTTCTGTAAAGAATGATATGTCATTTGAATATCAAACTGATTTATTCAAGATGCCTATGTTACAAATGTATTAGAACTGTATGTCATCTGTATATCAAACTAATTTTGTACAGATGCTTGTGCTGAAAATGTATTTATGAGCTTTGCTTGTGTTGAACTGTATCAACAGTGCACCCTGCTGAAATGAAGAGAATGTACATGTATTATTGTACCTGAATTAAATGTATATGTTTTAATAGAGGATACTGGCACAGCAGAGGTTAACTTTAAGAAAGATAAGGGAAATGTAAATGAGCTGTTAAACACTTAATAAGTACCCCACAGTGCTGAATATGACCGTAGACGCTGGGACTAGGGAAGGGCCTTTGTCCATTACCTCAGTGAAAAGACGGGAGGCCTCAGACACTGCAATAAACATTTGGATGTGTATTGTGACTGTGCTAACTTCCTGTCTCAGCTTCAAAGGGGAATACTGTGAGAAACTGACATGACTAGATGAGGTCATTCTTCCAACCCTCTTGGAAATTATATTTTAGATATTACAAAGAAAAATCTCAGAGTACTGAGTATTCTGTTTGGGAAGCCTGACTAGAAAGGCCCTCACCCACAGCATCTTGCCTTGCAGTAGTAAGTAACTTAACGAGGGAACAGTAACATTATTTTAGATTCAGTCAGGAATGTAGTGAAGCTTAGTTTAGATAGTGTTTTTCTTTATTTGTCAAAGTCTGTCCCTCAATATTCTTTTTAATATTTCCTGTGATCTGAACTCTGGTTTACTGTGAATATATATTCGGTATATTCATGTACTTTTATTATTTATTATTAAATATATTTAAAACTTTTATTGTGGCTAGTCCTTGTAAAAAATATCTAACCTTGGAGAGAGTTTATATTTATTTGGAGACACTGTGTGGGCCACTCCAAAAGGCTTAACAGTCTTGGTGAAGTACTATCATTTGTATTAGTATTAATATTACACAGTATAATTAGATACCCTTTGTAAGAGCCTTACAGTTACTGGTGGTAGTGATAACTACCTTATAGTCTGGGCAAAGTTGGTAGAGCAGGTAATCTGAGCCAGCCTTTCCCTGGTGTGTGTGTGTGTGTGTGTGTGTGTGTGTGTGTGTGTGAAAATTAAATCTTAAAGAGTGTGTATGTCAGCTACTTGGGGCAGGGACACGAAGCACTGGGTTTACAGAGAGGGTGCTGGAGGACTTGGCTTGGACACTCGGCTGAGGACCTAACCCTACAGCTGTACCAGTGGGGAGTTCTATTTGTGATCTGAAGTGAGACAGACATAGAGACATACAGACCCTGGGCTGAGTGTGTTCCCTGTGTGCTCTTAAGGGAAACTGTATTTGATGTAGAGAGGTCTTTCTAAAATATAAAAATCTAAACTTAATATAAGCACATTTGTCCCATCCCCCCTTTAAATAACCACACCATAGGTTTATAGGTTGGTACTAGGCTATCGACCCTAAGGCCTATGCAAGCCTAGCCATAACAATTCCCTGGAATTTTTTTCCCACAATATTTACTTCTCTGGGCCCCTGTCTAGCAGGGTGACTGACATGATCCCGGGGTGAATTTCCTATCTCCCATCCAATCATCAAGGTTCCTTTTGAAGAGGGCCAATGAGGCGCTCTGCTTGACATGTATGGGCAGTCTATTCCAGAGTATGGGGAGTCTCTGGGTCAGGAACCTATCCCTCCAGCATGTTTTGTTCATTGTGATGATAAGGTTTAGATCCCTGGAGTGTGTGGCTCTGAGGGATTGGGATTTCTTTAAGTGGAGCATGTCCAACAGATCAGGGTTTGACATGGCCTTGTATGTTAAGCAGAGATCGCCTCCAAGTAGATGATATGCCACAGAGTATAGCTGGAGTTTTTTTAGACGGTCATCATATGGCATCTGCTTTAGGCCTGTGATTCTTTTGGTGAGGTATTTCTGTGGCCTTTCCAGCTGTAGCAGATGTCTTGTGAGGTACATACCAAATGGGGCATTATACTCTAAAATGGGTCTAATGAGGGATGAGTACAGTGGGACAATGACCTCCTTTTTTATGGATGAAAAGCCCTTAGTGATGAGGTGTGCCACATAGAAGGATTTCCTGACTGTTGTGGCGATGTGGTTATTGAAAGTGAGACCACTGTCCACTTGTGTCCCTAAGTCTCTCATCACACTTTCGATGTTTAGTGTCCTGCCACCTATGTGGTAGTTCATGGGTACATGTTTTTTTCCAAAGGGGATAACTATACATTTCTTGGCATTAAGCTTGAGCCCATGGCTCTGGCACCAGGCATCTGTTTCTGTAAGGCCCTTTTGTAGAATATCCACATCATTTGGGGATTCAATAATGGCTCCCAGTTTGCAGTCATCTGCAAACTTTGTTAGCCAGCGTCCCTTAGTGTTGGCCTGTACTTCAGAGAAGTAGATGCCAAACAAGAGTGGTCCCAGGACTGAACCCTGAGGTACTCCACTTGTCACTTGTCTAGAGCTGGATTTGGAGTCAGCTACTTTTACAGTCTGGGTTCTGTCAGTAAGCCAGTTGGCAACCCATCGAGTGACGTAGGGATTTATGCCCAGCTTAGTAAGTTTATCTATGATTCCAGAGTGGGGGATGGTGTTGAAGGCCTTGGCGAGGTCCAGATAGGCTGTGTGGACTGCCTTACCCTTGTCCACAGCTCTGGAGATGGATTTGAAGAAGTCAATCAGATTCAGGAGACAAGATCGGCCCTTCACAAACCCAAACTGGGTGGGGTCCAGTGTCTGGAGGTTGCCAATGTCTTTGTTTATAAGTTCCATGATAATGCATTCCATGCCCTTGCAGATCAGGCTTGTCAGACTGATGGGACGGTAGTTCCCGGGATCCAAGGCAGATCCTCCCTTGTGGAGCGGGATAACTGTAGCTGTGTGCCACTTAGTGAGCACGAAGCCTGAGGTGAGGCTATGATTAAACATGACACTTAGGTGGGGTGAGAGTTCATTTTGTAGTTCATGTAGTACACATCCTGGGATGTCATCTGGTCCCATGGATGCTGTATTCTTAGCTTTGGAGAGTGCTGTTTCTACCTGTGTGGCTGTGATTATCGGAATTTGGCAATCTTTTGGTATTGAGATGGGCCCTTTAGGGGGTGAGAGGGGAGTGAAGTTGGCACTAAATCGATCTGCCAGGATATTGGCAATATCCTTGGGATCAGTATATTTAATGCCATTCTGTTGTAGCTCAGAGCAAATCTGAGCATTGCCATTTAGATTCTTGACATAACTATAGAAATGCCTTGTGGTTGTCTTTGGAATCTTTGGCAATTTTATTTTCATAACTAGCTTTTGAGGATTTTATGGGGGATCTCAGCTTCTTACTGAGGTTGGTGAGGGAGATTTTTGCATCCTGAGATTTTCCTCTTTTCTGCAACAGTTTCTTCCTTCTGTTGTATAGTTAGTTTATAGCAGGGGACCACCAGATTGGCTTCCTTTTTTTTGGAGAAGAGCATATTGGTTCTGTTTGGGATGACACGATTCATGCACGAGTGGATGTGCTCATACAGTGCCTTAGTGTAGGATTCTGCAGTTGAACTTCCAGATCCCATCTGCGTGGGTGTTGTGAAGTTTGTCACTTCTGACTTCAGTAGCATGAAGTTGGCTTTGGAGAAGTTTTTAAGGAGGTTTCCTTACTGGGGGGTGGGGGTGGGATGTGGATGTCAAGGGTGATTTGCTTATGGTCAGACCTGACCAATGAGGGGGTGACCACTGGTGTGGAGCATCTGTCTCCCATGTTGGTAATGACCAGGTCTAGGATATTTGAGCCCCTGGTGGGACAATGGATTAGTTGATCCAGGGCGTTGGAATTTATGAATTCCAAGAACCGTTGGGAAAAGGAGTTGGTACCCGAGCAGTTTTCCCAATTAATGGCAGGGTAGTTGAAATCACCCAGTATTAGGGTGTTTGGTTGTATCTTAATATTTTCCAGTATGTTTAGGAAGGTGTAGTGAGAATCTTGGGGTATGGTGGGGGATCTGTAGCAAGCTATAATTTGGATTGCAGTCTTACCTAGTGTTAGTTGTACCTGGAGAATTTCAGATGCATTGTGTTGGGCAACTAGCCTGGAGGTATGACTATCCTTGGTGAATATGGACACTCCTCCACCTTTAGTGTTTCGGTCTTGGTTTTGTGGCCGAAAAGTGTGGTAAGAATTGTAGCCTGGTATTGCTGGGGTGCTCTCTGGAGCCTTGAACCAGGTCTCAGCCACTGCACAGATATCGATGTTCTCCATTTTTAGGAGTGCCTCGAGAGAGTGCATTTTGAGGTTTAGACTTCTAGCATTGAGTAACATTACCTTCAGATTTTGCATGCTTGTATCTGTTACGGTGATGGTTTTATCCTTTGAACCTTGCCTAAAAAAGGCACTATAGGGGTGGCAAGAGCTTTAGCCAGTAACCCGAATCCCAGGGGTGACACCACACACATAAAGGCATTTGACAACCTTTTATTAAACTGTATTATACAATGAACTATATACACAAAAACTAACATTAATTATCTTCCTCAGCAACGATGATCTCCGGGCAGCATCACCACTCACCCTGGATGAACTTTACCTCAAGGCAGCGTACCAACTCACCCTGATACCTTCTCCACCGGGGCAGCATACCTACTCACTCACATAAAGAGGCAGTGTACTTACTTACCTCACCACCATACCAAACCATAAACCAATAACCACCTTCTTTAGAGGGGGAACAGAAGAGGACAATCCTGTCCCTCTTCTCCACCTCAAATTGCCCACATCTTCCATCCATATATAAAAGAGGAGGGTGGGAGGGCCACCAATTCACACCAAATGTGCCTACTTCCTTTAATCCCAAACCCTTAGTACTGTCAGAAGTCTCACCTACTCCTACCTCACTTCCTTTTACATCTCCCTCTCTCCTTAACCCTTTCACCACCACAAACCCACTATCCTAACCAACTACATTCCTTACCTTCCTTTCTACCACAATACCCTCCCCACACTCCTTTACCCCCCTACTTGAGGGACTGGGACAACTTAGTTTGTCCCGTCCCCCCTTTAAATAACCACACCACACACATAAAGACATTTGACGACCTTTTATTAAACTGTATTATACAATGAACTATATACACAAAAACCAATATTAATTATCTTTCTCAGCAACGATGATCTCCGGGCAGCATCACCAATCACCCTGGACGAACTTTACCTCAAGGCAGAATACCAACTCACCCTGATACCTTCTCCACCAGGGCAGCATACCTACTCACCCACATAAAGAGGCAGCGTACCTACTCACCTCACCACCATACCAAACCATAAACCAATAACCACCTTCTTTAGAGGGGGAACAGAAGAGGACAATCCTATCCCTCTTCTCTGCCACCAGCCTGATCCCAGGCTATTCCCCCTCCTAAACCCTAGCCACAATCATATCCTCTAAAAAGAGTTTCAGATGCAAATTAAAAAGATCCAGACCCACGTCATTAAGCTGTACTCCATCCGTTCGATACCAAGACTCCTCTCCATCCCCAAAATCTCTATGGTCAATAGTATGCATCCCCAAAATCTTTAATTGCCTAGCTAACCTTTGATTAACACTCCTTCTAACCTTTTCAATCACCTTATAACTATATGCAGCCCTCCAACACAAATGCAAAACCAACTCTGACCACACAATTTCCATACCCGGGTACAATGCCTGTAATCTCATCAAATCTCACAGCATAATGTCCATCAATTGTTTTTTAGAAACAATGCCCTAGTCATTGCCCCCAAATGAATGACTAGTATACAAGGATAACCCACCTTCAGTTTAGCCCTCTCAAATTCATGTAACAACCCATCCCACCTAAGCCCCATAACACCATGCCAGGACACTGACCACCCTAAATGTGCTAAACCCAAATTTACCTCATCATCCCTAACTAAAGCATGCTTCTCTGCCCAGTGGATGAATGAATGCCCCAAGATGATAATGTGCTTCCCTAAAAGAAAAGAAGAAAAATTAATAATCAGACCACACCTTATCTAATATAAGACAAAAATGCATTTGAAGACCACCTCCCCACTCTTAATCAATTCAATAGAACTGCCCTCTCTAGCTAAATCTGAAGCCCTACCCATCCTAAACAAATGAGCTGCAAATCTCTCTGACGGAAATCCCATACAACGTAAAACCTTCCTCACCAAACGTATAAATCTACTACTCGACAACACCTTCCCATCCACTGAACAAAAAATTAACTGATCCACACTCCCCTTTTGCCTCCTCATAAATTCTTTAGACCACATTACTGGACAAATGCAAGGATTCTTGTCAGTTTTAAGCACCACCACACATCCCCTACCCAACTGATATGTCTTACTCATCCTTAATGCAATAGTAACCTTACCCTCCCCTATAATGACATCCTTCCAACATAACGAGCCTAACAACTCTGAAATACGAAAAGCGCCAAAATATAACCATGTACATAACATACCCCACATAAAATAATCCATAGACCCCTTTTGCAACAAACCTAACCCTTTCAACAAAACTTTCAATATACCCTTGTACATGGCCATCAAATATCCTTACATTCCACCACCATTCTCCCTCAACCCCTCAACATATGCCCTAATGTCCAAGACTTAGTGAAATCCTGCAACCCCGCTACCTTAGCGAAAATGCTAATCGCAGCCAAATCCACCTTAACCATCTGCAAAGCCCTGCCTAACCCCCAAGCATGAGCTACATATCGCAGTAGTAATTCCTCCGACCATAACCCTTCCTCCGCTGGCAGCTGCAAAATAAACTGATTAAAATCATAAAGAGCCCTACTATATGCCTTCCTTGTAGAAGGGGCCCAGGAATGCCATACCAACTGCCTGGTTACATTGACCCAAGATTCCACACCTCGTCTGGCAGGATTTCTGGCACCTCCTCCGCCCATGGAACCAACCCTCAAAACCTGTGAAACTTAAATCGGGACAAGCTATCAGCAATCTCATTCCTTACACCAGGCACATGCACTCCTGTAAAAGAAAAAAAACTTATTAGAAGGCTCTGCAAAACCAATTTACGTAATACCAACAATAACAAGCCCAACTTAGCTGTCTTCTTTTGCAATACCCTCACTACAGCCATATTGTCAGAGTGAAAAACTACACGTTTGCCCCTCAATTGCTCCTTCCACACCACCGAAGCTGACCATATAGGCATGAATTCCAGAAAGGCCACATCCCGCTTCCATACCTCCTCCCAATCCCGAGGCCATTCAGCCACAAACCACTGACCCCTAAAATAGGCCCCATGCCAGCACTCCCAGCTGCGTCCGTAAACAACTGAAGTTCCTCCTGCCCCACCCAGTCTGACTGCCAAAAAGATATCCCATTAAATTGTTACAAAAACCCATTCAACAACCCCAAGTCCTCCCGCACCAGTTGGGTTACCCTAACCCAATGGTGCTTGCTCTTACCCCCTTTCAGCAAATACGCCAGTGACCTGCAAAAAGCTCACCCTAGGTGTACCACTTGACAGGAAAAATTCAAAAGCCCAAGCAACTCCATAACTGAACAAATCCGAATCTTATCCTTACCCAACACCGAACGTATCATCGCCCTAAGCCTCTCTATTTTATTCTCTGGTAAACAAAACAATCCCCGCTCCACATCAACTGTTAATCCAAGAAATTCTAATGCCCTTGCCAGACCCTCCCTCTCATGTTGAGCCAATGGTACCCCTAACTCCTCACACATAATCGTAAACTCCCACAAACCTTCCTGTGCTCCTACCCTTCCTTCGCCCACCAACAAAAAATCATCTAGCATTGTAGCATAACTTAATCAGACTTTTCAAGCGTTGCGTTAGTAAGCCTGATTCCATTCACAAATACCCACCTGATTATAGGTTTGCTGTACTGATCAAGCTCCCCTTAATTAGCGACATGCTTGAACCTCTGCACTGTTTACTCTTAACTTAGCCAACGAAGAGTAAAGGTTCTTAAAGTAAAGTATCCTACACACTATGCTCATATGCTGTCCATGTAAACCTTACGGGTGAATACTTAATGTAGCATTGCATACTCCAGGGGTATAATTACAGGTCCTATTGCTCTACCAGTCTTTTCAAATACTGTGCTAAGTGAAATCTAAGGACTATTACAACCTAAAGTTGTCTTATCCCCGATAACTCTACTCAGCCGTGTAGTGCAAGCCCAAGTTAGCGAGCGTTGCCCTTACAAGACTGTCTGCATTGAAAAACAGCAATTACTTCAAAACTTGAACAGTTTTAAATACTGCAGCCTTGCTTAATTGCATAGTTTTAGCCAGAATTAAGCTTTGTTGCACTCCCTAGTCACATGCCACCGGCTCTATTAACTACTATACCTACCGAATAGAATTTTGAGACTGTACCTTTGACCTGTGACTAAAGTTGTTGGCCATTAACCTGGTTTTCACCTGCATCTTAATGCACACAATTGTGTTTTTTAAAAACAAATAACAAACTATGGAATGCAGTATTTAGGCACTGACTTTTTTCATCCTGCTTCTCACTGTATTTTTGTAAAAGAAAAGCAACAAAGACACTAAGCTGTAAATGCATTTTTTCTGTTTTGTAGCTATTTATTGATAGCAGGAATGGCTGTTCTCCTAGTAACTACCTGACATATATTGTTATAAAAAGGGAATAGAATACTGTGAATTCCTGCTGTAATATATAATGCACTGTCTTGTTAATTTTGTCTGCATGCTCTGTAGCTAACAAACATTTTACTTTTCCTCACTTTCTCTTTTGTCTCTCTCTCTCTGCCTGTACCAGCCTTCTGCTCCTATACCTCCCTACCTGCTGACCTGAATATACCTAGCTGGACACCCAAGAAAGCTAATCAGTCTTTAGGAGTTAACTCTCCAGCTCCTTGGGAGACCATACTCAGATTGATTCAGTGGAAGTATGTCTTGCTATAACTTCTATGCAACCTGTATTAACATTAAAGTGATATAGTTATTGCCAGTTAGGTAAGCCTCTCAGTTAGGTCAGCCAGCAGCCAACCCCCTCCCCCTAATCTTTTTCTCTCTAAATTAACTGTACCTTTGGCCCAGACCTTCTTTATATCGAAGTAGTCTTCTCCCCCCCCCCCCTGGCCTGACACACTTTTAGGAGATCTATTTAACTGTAGTTCAGAGACGAACCACTAGGTGGCGCCTCTATATTAGCTCCTGTATACATATCCTTTTTCATTTGCTCTCCCCTATCTACCTAACTTCCTCTCCAACTTTCTCTGGACTGACTATTTTTCATCTCCCCTTGAACTAATTTATTTTCAATTCACTCTTTACTCCCCATACACACATACCACTGCCAGCACCTCAACATTTCCTCATACTCTATTACTCGCTGACTTACCTGCATATTTTCTCTCCTTACTGATTGTCATCCTGACAAGCTACTCTGGTGTCTCTACCCTCTCAGTTCGCCCTGCGGGCTCACTCCGCTCCCCTACTCTACCCCCAAATTTCACCCACCCCAGTCTACCTAAACTTATACACCCATAACCACACCCCCTATAAAATAATCCAATCATACAATCCATCCCTAGCCACACCCACCTCAATCAATAACCATACACACTTCATCTTAACTCCCCTCAGGAATAAATCTCCTCCCACCAACACTTGAATACACCTTCCTATAATTTCACCTCTGCTCTTAAGTCCTACCCTCTCCAAACACCCACTACACACTCCTTAGCTATGCCTTACCTTTGCCATTTACTACTAGTACTCTTCTTCCTACCCACTACTCTAACTACTACCTACCTCTTAACCTCCTTCGAACATCCCCTCCTCTCTACTCTTACCATTCCAATCAAACAAACTCTTAAAACTATACATGCTTCATCTACATGCTCTTTTAATATCACTTATAAACCCAGTTACTTTCTACCTAAATATCATCGATTAATGCACATCAAATATTCCAGTCCAAACAATAGAAAATCATTTGACTACCATTGGAAACCTCCACAGTTCAAGAACTTTATATCACTCCACTCCTTAATAGATGGAGACATTCACCCTAATCCTGGTCCAAACCCTTCCCTACTCACCACAAGTAGCAACCAATACAAGACAACCCCCATTCCTTCAACCAAACCCTCCAAATCCCTCTCAATAGCCCATCTAAACATACGTAGTATTTGTAACAAAATACCTCAAGTTCATGCCCTTCTAGATGTCCATCAGTTTGACATCCTCTGTTTAACAGAATCATGGCTTAAACCCACAATAAAAGATAATGAAATTATCCCCCCAGGTTATAGCATCTTTCGAAAAGACCGCACAACCAAAGAAGGTGGTGGGGTAGCAATTCTCTACAAATCAGGACTACAAATTACTATGTTAAATCCCAACCTACCCTCAGATAATAATGCAGAAATAATTATTTCCAGACTACAGCTTAACTCCAATAAATCATTAAACATCAACTGCTCCTATCTTCCCCCAGGTAAAAATCAAAGTATACTAGAAGACATACTAAACTGGCTTTCTTCATACCTCCCACAGGAAACCATAATCCTAGGTGACTTTAATATAGACTGGAATTTATGTACTCACACTAACCCATCCACCCTTATCAACCTGTATGGCTACTCACAAGCTATAAACTCCCCTACCAGAAGAAATAAACTTAATAATAAAGAAAGCATCTTGGATTGGATACTAACAAATAGCCCACATCAAAAATATACAACAGGAACCCTCCCAGACGACCTCAGCGACCACTCTCTAATATATATTATCAGACATAAAACAAACCTTACTGTCCCAATTATCATTACAACGACCCGATCCAAAAAACATTTTGACCCCAATCTGTTCCAAACCGAACTTCTCAGTGTAACTGGTCACCTCTTAAATCTCTCCCTATAAATGAAGCAGTTAATCACTTCAATAACACTTTCCTAGCTATCCTGGACCATCATGCCCCAATTCGCTCTATAAGAATCAAAACCAAACCAGCTCCATGGCTCTCAAATCATACTAGGAAACTAATCCATAGCAGAAATAAATATTGGGCAAAATAGGTTCATAGGTTCATAGGTTCATACTAGGCTATCTGCCCTAGGGCATTTATAAGCCTAGCCAGAGTGTGTTTGGCTTTCACCACCCATTTTAAATTAATTTTGCTATGCCCTTTTTCGAGGTTAGTATACTGTGCCTCTGTCTAACAGTGACACAGAAGTGATACCCGGGGTAAACCTACGATCTCCCATCCACTCATCAAGATTCCTCTTGAAGAGAGTCAATGAGGGACTCTGCCTAACCTGGACTGGAATTTTATTCCAGAGTGAAGGGGGCCTCTGTGTTATGAATCTGTCCCTCCAGCATGTCCTATTTATTTCAGTGCTGAGGTTCAAGTCTCTCGAGCGCGTGGCTCAATGGGATTTGGATTTTCTGAGGTACAGCATGTCCATTAATTCCGATTTGGACATTGCTTTATATGTCAGGCACAGATTGCCTCTGAGCAGGTGGTATGCCACTGAGTAGAGCTGGAGTTTCTTTAACCAGGCAGCATATGACATCTGTTTGAGCCCTTTGATCCTCTTGGTGAGGTACTTTTGGGGTCTTTCCAGTTGCTGCACGTGTCTGGTAAGGTACATCCCAAAAGGGGCATTGTACTCAATTATGGGCCTGATGAGGGATGAGTAAAGAGGCACAATGACCTCCCCTGATCTAGATGTGAATCCCTTCATGATTAAGTGGGCTATATAAAATGTTTTTCTAACCACTTTGGCCACGTGGTTGTCAAATGAGAGATTGCTATCAACTTGGGTCCCCAGGTCCCTAATTACTTCTTCTGTACTTAATGGATTACCACCTATGTGGTAATTTGTGGGCACTTTGTTTTTGCCAAAGGGGATGACTATACACTTTTGGCGTTTAGCTTGAGGCCATGGCTCTGGCACCAGTTGTCTGTTTCTATGAGGCCCTTTTGGAGGATGCTTGTGTCAGCTGGAGAGTCGATTATGGCACCCAGTTTGCAGTCATCTGCGAACTTGGTCAGCCACAGTCCTTCCGTGTTGGCCTGTACCTCTGAGATATATATACCGAACAAGAGAGGTCCCAGGACTAAGCCTTGTGGGACGCCATTTGTAACTGGTTTGGAGTCTGACATGGCTCCAGCAATTCTAACCATGTGGGTTCTGCCCTTGAGCCAGTTTGCAACCCATCTAGTGACATAGGGATTTATATTTAAGCTGGTGAGCTTATCTATAATGCCCGAGTGGGGTATTGTGTCGAAGGCTTTTGCGAGGTCCAGGTAGGCTGTGTGGACCACCTTCCCCTCGTCAATGGCCTTGGTGACTGTTTCAAAGAAATCAACCAGGTTTAAGAGGCAGGATCTGCCCTTAACAAAGCCAAACTGGGTAGGATCCAGTGTCTGTAGGTCCCCAATATCTTTATTTATGAGGTCCATGATGATCCTTTCCATAGCTTTGCAGACAAAGCTAGTCAGGCTTATGGGGCGATAGTTTCCAGGATCCATTGAGGCACCACCTTTGTGGAGAGGGACCACTGTTGCTGTACGCCACTCTTTGGGTACATATCCTGTAGTAAGGCTGAGACTTGAACAGTAGTTTTATGTTTGGGTTTAGCTCTTCTTGGAGTTCATGTAGGATGCAGCCCGGGACACCATCTGGTCCCATTGATGCTGTGTTTTTTGCTTTGGAGAGGGCGGCTCTTACCTGAGCATCTGAGATGTCAGGGGGGCAGCACTCTGCTGGGATAGGCATTTGCCCTTTTGGTGGGTAGGGGGGGGAGAAGTTTGCGCTGAACCTGTCAGCTAGGATGTTGGCAATGTCTGTGGGTTTGGTGTATTTTTTGTCATTTTGGACTAATTCTGAGCATATCTGGGAATTCCCACCCAGGTTCCTAACATAACTAAAGAAAGCCTTGTGATTATCCTTAGTGTGCTGTGCAATTTTTCTCTTGAAGCTGGCTTAAATGATTTTATGAGTGCCCATAGTTTCTTGCTAATACTGATCAGAGATGCCTTCCCTTTTTGGGATTTTGCTCTATCATGTAGTAGCTTCCTCCTTCTATTGTATAGTTTGTTTATGGCTGAGGTCCACCAGACAGGACGTCTGCCTTTGGAGGATTGGGTCTTGGTTTTATTTGGGATTGCATGATCCATGCATTCCTGAAGGTGTTCATAGAATGCGTTTATAAAGGATTCTGTGGTCTGGGCCGTATTTTCCACAGGCCCGGGGCCTTTGAAGGATTCCACCTCGGTTTTGAGGAGTGTGAAATTTGCTTTAGAGAAGTTTTTCACTGTGGTTTTCTGGGAAGGGGGTGGAGTCGGGATGTGAATATCCAGAGAGATTCGTTTATGGTCTGATCTTACCAGTGAGGGATACAATTCTGGTCTGGAGCATAGAGTCCCCATGTTGGTGATGATCAGGTCCAGTATGTTTTCCCCTCTTGTGGGAGTGGTAACAAGTTGTTCCATAGCATTTGAGTTTATAAATTCTAGGAACCTTTGGGCTAGGGTGTTGGAGCTAGAGTAATGCTCCCAGTCTATGTTTGGGTAGCTGAAGTCGCCTAATATAATGGTGTTTGGAGAGACCTTCATATTTTCCAGTGTTCTCAGGAAGGCCGAGTGGGGTTCCTGGGTTTGGGAGGGTGGTCTGTAGCAGGCTATAAACTGTAAGGCAGTTTTACCCACTGTTAGTTGCACATGGATAGTCTCTAATGCTTCGTGCTGTGCCACCAACCTGGAGGTGTGGGTATCTTTGACGAATATTGATATTCCCCCTCCTTTTGTGGTTCAGTCCAAGTTTTGGGGCCAAAAAGCATGGTATGAGGTATAACCTGGTAGTGCTGGGGTGCTCTCCGGAGCCTTGAACCAGGTTTCTGTTACTGCACAGATATCGATGTTCTCCATGCTAAGGAGAGTTTCGAGTGTGTGCATCTTGAGGTTTAGACTTCTGGAGATGAGTAGCATTACTCTTAGTTTCTTATCCCTTGTGATACCTATAGAGGTGGGTTTGTCTTTTGAGCCTTGCCTAAAAAAGGCACTATGGGGGTAGCAAGAGCCTTTGCCAATATCCGAAAGCCCAGGGGTGACAGGTGCAAGCCGTCCCTAGCAAAGCATCGTGGCTTGTCGAGCATGTCATCCCAGGATGACAGGCATTGGATCCCCTTTGAATGACACCAATACTTAAGCCAATTGTTGAAACTGATCATCTTGTCTTCATATTGTGGCATCATTCTTGGTGAGGGTAAGATGCTACTCAAGGTCAGGGTCATACCGGCCTGAAAATGGCAAAATGGCATTCCACAAAGAATAGTTCCAATCACCAAACCTTTAGACAACTAAGAAACGTAACAAAAAAAGCTATCCTACAGGATAAAAAGAACTTTTACATCCAATTACAACAATCATCCCTTAAACAACCACAAAAATTTTGGACTACTATTAACACACTTCTGTCCCCAGGCAAAACAGTCACACCTAATCCATTAGGCTCCAACCCTGATTGCCCAACGCAAACAGCAAATGACTTTAACTCTTTCTTTACTACCTCTATACTAAATCTAGCTAACCATTTAACCCCTGACACCTCTAAACTCCCCATTCCTAACTCCACTCCTCCCTCATTATTCCACTTGGAACCTATGCCCACTTCCTATATCTGTTCCCTACTCCAAAAATTAAAACCTACTACCCCCTCGGCTGACAAACTACCAGCAGAATTCCTCCAACTAGAAGCCAAAGCTACTGCCTACCCCATCTCCATATTAATCAATAGAACCATAAAAGAAGGCACTATACCATCAATCTGGAAAATCTCATACATTATTCCTCTTCACAAAGGTGGAAACTCCATTGAGTTCTCCAATTTTCGCCCCATAGCCCTACTCTCCCCTCTTGCTAAAATAATGGAGAAGTGTATCCACAAACAATTACTAAACCACCTACTCTTTCATAATCTCCTAGCTAACTGTCAGCATGGTTTCTGACCATTTCATAGTACCACCACAGCCTTGTTATCCTTTACTAACTGTATCAACAAGAATCGTAATAAAAATATCCTTACCTCTGCTTTCTTTGTTGATCTATCAAAAGCCTTCGACATGGTTAATCACCAACTTCTCCTCCACCTATTGAAGTCCCTCTCTCTTGACACTCCTGCTATGAACTGGTTTGCATCCTACCTCGAAAATAGACAACAGGCAGTCCTCTGGCAAAACCATCTTTCAGACCTCCTTCCCACCTCCCTAGGTGTCCCCCAGGGCTCCATATTAGGTCCTCTACTGTTTTCCATTTTCATAAACGACCTTCATCTTTCTACTCCACTCTCTACTTGCATTCAATATGCAGATGACTCTACTATCATCTGTTCAGGCTCATCCCAAACCGAACTTCATTCTCTCACACAAAAAGCTTTCAGCACAATAGAAGAATGGTTCTCTAACCATTGTCTTCTCCTTAACCCAAAAAAAACTAAACTTCTGCTCTTCATACCCTCCCACTTGTCTACCCCTCTTCATTTCACACTCATATCCAGCAGTGGTACCCTCATTTCTCCAGACCCACCACCAAACTCCTAGGAATTACTATTGATAACCACCTAAATTTTGACGCACACATAAATACTACAATAAAGTCTATTAACATAAAACTTGGATCCCTATATAGAATCAAATCTTTCCTTACTCTAGAAGCCAGAACCACAATAGCTAGAACCCACTTAATCTCTACCCTATTATATGCTTCCCCCATATATACCAATGTTTCAAAAAACAACCTCAACAAACTTTCTAAATCATATAACAATATAGCCAGATTTGCCAAAATCTCTCCATATAGGACTCATCACTGTCAGAACTTAAAACAACTAGGTTGGTTTGAACTCCCCCACCAACTACAATTTAACCAACTTATAATAGCTTACAAAGCCCTACATCAACCCAATAACACCCCAATTGTTTCCACCCTCATAATGCCATATAAGAACCTGAAGAATCTACACTCCTCTAACAAAATGCTGATTCACACCACCCTATCAAAAAAATTAACTGGTGACTCTCTATTCTCTAACTCAGTTGGTAAAATATGGAATCTATTACCACATGACCTAACTACCCAGACCTCTCTCCCACTATTTAAAGCTAACCTAAGACTTTTCTTCACTAACCACTGGTTATGTTCTTGTACCAACCCTGACTAACTGTCTACCCTTAAACTATCTGTTACTCTCAAAACCATAACATATTTATCCATTATCCTGTTTCATACATCTCACTATAGACTAACCTTCTTACCTTTTTACTAATCTTGTGAGTCATGACTACTATTTGTCATCGGTTCATAGGTTCATACTAGGCTATCTGCCCTAGGGCATTTATAAGCCTAGCCAGAGTGTGTGTGGCTTTCACCACCCCTTAGGTTGAAGAATACTATACCCATTAGTTTGCCGTGCCTCTGTCCAGCAGTGATACAGAGATGATCCCAGGGGTAAACCTACGATCTCCCATCCACTGGTCAAGATTCCTCTTGAACAGAGCCAGTGAGGTGCTCTGTCTCACATGGACCGGGATTCTGTTCCACAGCATAGGGAGTCTCTGGGTGATGACTCTGTCCCTCCAGCACGTCCTATTTATATCCATGTTGAGGTTTAAGTCTCTTGCTCTTGTGGCTCTGGTGGATTTGGATTTTTTGAGGTGGAGTATGTCCATTAAATCCGGGTTGGACATGGCCTTGTATGTCAGGCACAGGTCACCTCTGAGCAGACGGTATGCGACTGAATAGAGCTGGAGTTTCTTCAGTCGGGCAGCATATGGCATATTTTTGAGCCCCTTTATCCTTTTGGTGAGGAACTTTTGGGGTCTTTCCAATTGCTGCAGGTGTCGGGTAAGATACATTCCGAATGGGGCATTGTACTCAATCATTGGTCTGATAAGTGAAGAGTACAGGGGAACAATGACCTCCCTTGATCTGGATGTGAATCCCTTCATAATCAGGTGGGCAATGTAGAAGGTCCTCCTAACCACTTTGGCAATGTGAGTGTCAAAAGAAAGGTTACTGTCAACTTGGGTCCCCAGGTCCCTGATAACCTCTTCTGTGCTTAATGGATTGCCACCTATGTGGTAACTTGGGGTTATCTTGTTTTTACCAAAGGGTATGACTATACATTTTTGGCGTTTAGCTTAAGGCCATGGCTCTGGCACCAGTTATCTGTTTCTATGAGACCTCTCTGAAGGATATCTGTGTCTGATGGATTTTCAACTATGGCCCAGTTTGCAGTCATCTGCAAACTTTGTCAGCCACAATCCTCCTATGTTTGCCTGCACTTCTGAAAAGTAGATGCCGAACAAGAGGGGGCCCAGGACTGAGCCCTGTGGGACACCGCTTGTGACCGGCTTGGAGTCTGACATGGCACCAGCAACTCTAACCCTGTGGGTTCTGTCCTTGAGCCAGTTTGCAACCCATCTTGTGACATATGGGTTTACATTTAAGCTGGTGAGCTTTTCTATGATACCCGAGTGGGGTATTGTGTCGAAAGCTTTTGCAAGGTCAAGGTAGGCTGTGTGAACTTCCTTACCCTCATCAATGGCCTCGGTGACTGTTTCAAAAAAGTCGACCAAGTTCAAGAGGCATGATCTGCCCTTGACAAAGCCGAATTGGGTAGGATCCAATGTCTGTAGGTCCCCTATGTCTTTATTTATGAGTTTCATTATGATCCTCTCCATAGCTTTGCAGACCAGGCTTGTTAAGCTTATGGGGCGGTAATTACCAGGGTCCGTAGAAGCACTGCCTTTGTGGAGTGGGACCACAGTTGCCGTACGCCACTCTTTGTGTACGTATCCTGCGGTAAGGCTAAGATTAAACAGCAGCCTTATGTGTGGGTTTAGTTCCTCATTGAGTTCGTGTAGCACACAGCCGGGGACACCATCCGGTCCCATTGATGCTGTGTTTTTAGCTTTAGAGAGAGCAGCTCTCACCTGGGCATTTGAGATGATTGGGAGGCTACACTCTGCTGGGATAGATATTTCTCCTTTTGGGGGGGGGGGGGAGAAATTTTCACTGAACCTGTCTGCCAGTATGTTTGCAATGTCTGTGGGTTCAGTGATTTTTGTATCATTTTGGACTAATTCTGAGCATATCTGGGCGTTTCCACCCAGATTTCTAACATAGCTAAAGAAGGCCTTATGATTGTCTTTTGAGTCCTTGGCGATTTTTCTCTCAAAGTTGGCCTTGGATGATTTTATGAGTGATCGTAGTTTTTTACTAGTATTGATCAGAGATGTCTTCCCTTTTAGGGATTTTGCTCTATCTTGTAGTAGCTTTCTCCTCTTGTTGTAAAGTTTGTTTATGGCTGGGGTCCACCAGATCGGGCGCTTGCCTTTGGTGGAAAGGGTCTTGATTTTATTTGGGATTGCTTGATCCATGCAATTCTGGAGGTGCTCGTAGAAAGCATTTGTAAGGGATTCAGCAGTGTGGGTTGTGGTTTCCAATGGCTCAGGGGCCTTGAAGGATACCACACCAGTCTTAAGAAGTGTGAAGTTGGCTTTTGAGAAGTTCTTCACTGTGGTCTTTTTTGTTGGGGGTGGGATGTGGATCTCCAGTGAGATTAGTTTATGGTCTGATCTCACCAATGAGGGATATACTACCGGTGTGGAGCATTTTGTCCCCATGTTTGTGATGATCAGGTCTAGTATATTTTCACCTCTTGTGGGAATGGTAACAAGTTGTTCCATAGCATTTGAGTTTATGAACTCCAGGAACCTTTGGGCTAGGGTATTGGGGCTTGAGTAATGTTCCCAGTCTATGTTTGGGTAGTTGAAGTCACCCAATATGATGGTGTTTGGAGAGACATTTATACTCTCCAGTGTCTTCAGGAAGGCTGTGTGGGGTTCCTAAGTTTGAGAGGGTGGCCTGTAACATGCTACAAAATGTAGAGCAGTTTTGCCTATGGTTAATTGCACCTAAATGGTCTCTGATGCTTCGTGAGTTGCCACCAGCCTGGAGGTGTGGGTATCCTTGATGAATATGGATACACCCCCTCCTTTTGTGGTACGGTCCGGGTTTTGGGGCCGGAACACATGATATGAGGTAAAACCTGATAGTGCCGGAGTGCTCTCAGGAGCCTTGAACCAGGTTTCAGTCACAGCACAGACATCGATGTTCTCCATACTGAGGAGGGCTTCGAGGGCGTGCATCTTGAGATTTAGACTTCTGGCATTGAGCAGCATTGCCCTTAGTTTTTTTCCATTATTGTTTTCTAGGGCGGTGGGTTTAGAATTTGAGCCTTGTCTAAAAAGGCACTATGGGGGTGGCAAGAGCCTTTGCCAATATCCAGAAACCCAGGGTGACAGGTGCAAGCCGTCCCTTGAGCAGCGTGGCTTGTCAAGCATGTCATTCCAGGCAGACAGACATTGGATCCCCTTAGAATGACACCAGAAATTAAGCCAATTATTAAAACTGATCATTTTGTCTCTGTATTGTGGCATCATTCTTGGTGAAGGTAGGATACTGCTCAGGGTCAGGGTCATACCAGCCTGGGCTACATAATCTGAGAGCTCCTTTATGTCTCTTTTCATGTAGTCCAGGGAGTACGTCTCAGGTCATTCACACCGGCATGGACAATGACTGAGTCATACTTGTACTTGCTGTGGAGTGACCTGAGTGCTTGTGTTATGTGGCGGATTCTAGCGCCCGACAGGCAGCTTACTGTGACCCTCTCCTTGTTCAGTCTGGTGAGTGGGACGTCAATGTGTCTGACTATGGAGTCACCTATGACAAGTGTGTCTGGCATTGTGTTTGGCCTTAAGGGCTGTGACTGATTTGCACACTGACTTTGTGATCTATGTGTTGCTTGTGTTATGTCATGAGGTGGCAGTTGTTTGGGTGTCTGCTTTGGAGGCCTCTGCTGTTTTGGTAGATTTTTGATCAGTGCCTCCGAGTATGTCTGTGTGTGTTAATGTGTTTGATTTGTAGTTGTGATAGTTCTATGTGAGACTGGGTTTATGGTGTGTGTGGTTACTTTCTCCTCCTGTCTGGTTTTGCCAGTCCTGAGTTGAGAGAGCTCAGCCTCCAGTTTGGCTATATAGTTGCATCTCTCGCATGTATTTGTGTTTTGTGGGAGGAGGAGAGGGTTGTCTGTGTACATGAGGCAATTGTAACATTGCCTCAATATTCCCAGATTCATCAGCTGAGCAGGAGAGGATGCTAGCAACTGACCCTTTAACATGCTAGAAGAAATGAAAAAGTTTGCTGTGTAACTGAGTCAGAAAGGACCTATAGGGAAGTGGGTACTCAAGGGGGTTTTAAGCTAGTGAAGTACTTTGTATAATATAGAAGTGCTTTACCTGACTAAAAAATGCTTTAGGAACAAGTGCTGAGCTTTACAGATAGAGAATAGACTGTTTAGATTACAAGTAGAGCAGTTCTAAGGGAAAAAATGAAGAGCAGACTTTACGGACCCAGAAATAGTTTAACCGGCGCTGCCCAATGGTGCTCTAGTGGCAACTCCGCGCTAAATGCAGAAAAGGCATGTTTGATTTTTTCTACTGTTTTTGAAAATTGTTAACTTTAGGATCTAACAATCTGTTAATGTCATTTTTCTAATTTTGAATGTCATATTTTATATGTTTTTATATATATATGTTTTTTTCTGGAGCTTTTCTCCCCGGGCCTCTACTGAAAATGGACATGTATCCAGTTAGACTAGCCCGGTCAATAAATGTAAAATAAATAAAATAAATCTAAATAATGCACTGCCTTTTGAGTCCCCACTTTCTGCTGCCAAATCCAATGCAATACTGTACTGAACTTTTCAAAAGTCGCACATGCCACTGAACAACTCATAGGCATAGCTTTATCAAAGTAGTACTTATCTCCTATCCACATCCTCAATAGTGGCCAATCCTCACTCCTAATAGGCAACAATCGAAAAGCCGACTCAATGTCGACCTTAACCAACCATGGCTCCCTAAATTCCCTAATCACTTTCACTGCATCATCTAAGGAAGCGTAATGCACCCTAACCTCCTCTTCTGCAATAAAATCATTTACTGAATTCCTTTCCGGATAAGACAAGTGATGTATCACTCTGAATTCCCCTTCTCACTTCTTCGGCACCAACCCCAAAGGTGACACCCTGTAAACACTAAAAGGCGGACTGTCAAAAGGACCCAATAACCACCCCACCCTACTCTCTTTCTCCAGTAAAGCCTCCAAGATGTCCTCTTTACCTTGAACAGATCATAAATTCTTCCAACCCCCCCCACCCCTTCCCACGGTGGACTTAATAGGAACCCCCCCCCCTTGAAAACCCTGTATTATCTCCTCTTTGATGGCCAAGCTAGAAAACCGATGAAGCATACTCCGGAGAACCTCCACCTTAATAGGGAATGGCGTCCCTCCCTCTATTGCCTCTAAAGAACTCAATTCCAAATCCCCAGGACCCACGAAAATTACCCTTCCCCTGGGCTGGCTGAAAGCCTTGCCCACCAAATCCACCCTCATGACCCATAACATTAGAGTTCCAGGACAAATCCTGCTGACCACAGCCAGTGGCTGAATGACCCCCTCCACATCTTGAACAAACATGGGCAAATTTGCACCCCACCCATGAACAGGAGCCACTATTAAATGACCAACACACACCCACTGTTTCCGGCCCACTCAACCTTCTGTTGAAGCCCCCGTAACTATCCATCATCATAGCCAACCATAGATCTGGATGAAGCGCCTCCCAATGAAGTGACTGGTCCACAGCCTTCCATTTGTGGAAACGTTGATCATACCAGAGCCACGCATTACCCAGCCTTAATCGTTGCGCCTCACGAATGGTAAGGAAATAGCCTAGCAGCAGCAGAGCCAAGGACCGGTCCTTCTCCAGCTGCACTGCCATAAAATAAATAAAGCCAACCACCCAATTATCCCATGTCCTGGGGCAAAGCTTACCTACCCTCTGCCTTCCCAATGCTGCTAAGGCCGCTAACATGTCCTTACTGTTAGAGGACTCTGCTTCCACTAGCCGTTGGACCCCTTCTGCATTGATCAGCTCAAACAAATCCACATACACCCCTTTCCAAATTTTTTCCTTAACCGGACCCGGAATGTGCAGTGTCAGAAAAACTGCTCCTGTGCCCTGCCCCAAAGATTGGGTAGCCAACCAGTCCCCAGGCCACAGCCCAAAATCAGAGCCTACATCCGAGCCTAAGCCCGAACATTCCCCGCAACCCACTGCCCCCCTGTCGCATCTCTAACCGGGTACCTGACACCCTCTGCTATCTGCCTCTGCACCTCCTCTATCCCTTGCACACTGCCCCTGAGATCCCCAACTGACAAGTCATCATCCCTCCCCACCCCACAATCCTCAACACCTAGCTCCCCCGACAATGCTGCCATAATAAAACCATTACCTGCACCTTCGTCTTGCGATGTGCTGGGAACCAGTGTCTCCACTGCTATCACCTGCTGCAATGCCTGTTGCTTTTTCCCCCCAGCTGGGGTTCTCACCGCCGTGCGTCACCTCTTCTGACCTGGGGTCTGTTCAGGTTCCTGTACCACCTCCGATGTTGCTGCCTCCTGGAACAGCTCCTCTGCTTGGGCCACAATTTCTTGCCACCTCTGCCTTAGCTCTCGTAATTTGGCCATCTGTAAAAGAGAAACAAAATATTAAAACTATTCTATAAACCCGACTGCCCTACTCCCCCACCCCAAACCCCTAGTATTGCCTTGCCCCCGCACCTTAACTTACCCCTGCCTGCCCACTGTCACCTTTCACCCACCCTGTCAGCCACACCTCCTACCATTAGTACCCCTTCCTAACCCTAGCATATCCCCTATCAATATCCCACTCCATGTGTATCTATAGAGGAGAAGAAAAAAACAATTAATTAATTAATTAATTAATTAATTAATTCCCTCTTACTATATCCCTATCTACCAGCCACCCAATCCCATTACCATTCAAACAAACAAGCCTAAAAACACTTACCTTCCCTCCCAGCACGATCCTCCATAGCAGTAATGGCTAAGCAAAGCAGTGCGCATGCGCAAACCAGCGCTCAGACCTAACGGCCGAACGAACGGCAGAAGCAACCCACTACACCACCAGGGAGTATGGAGAAGACATTTCACCACCGAAATCCAGGACGGAGGGACACTCAATCGACCACGACGCTATCCTGAAGCCGGAAGGACCGAAGAAGATGGACTGACACCCACGAACCCACCAGGGAGCACGAACAGCAATCTGCTACTACCACCAATGACAAAGAAGCACAATGGCCTCCAAACACCTGCCACAGCAACCAGGATAGCGTATACGGACAGAGCGGCCCACAAACCCACCAGGGAGAAGATATTCCACCACCGAATCCTAGAACGGAGGGACACCCGGATGACCGCAATGCCATCTTGAAGAGAAACTGGAGAAGACAGATAGACAACCATGAACCCCCCCCAGGGAGCATGAACAGAAAACCCACCACTACCACCAATGCAGATGCAGCCTGACACAACGATGGACCCCCGAGGAGATGATCCGCCCCACTATACCCCAACACTACCGTCTACCATGACCACCAGGAGAACCATTTACCCCAGAAACGGACACAACCAGCCCACGAACCCACCAGGGAGCATGAGGGGATGATCCACCACTACCCCCCCAACCTAAATGGGACCGGATTACACCGATGGACACCCCTTTGCCTACCACGACCACCGGGAGAACACCTTCCTCTTTTTTTTTTTTTTTTTTTTATTTACCCCGACCGCATGACACCGACGGCCTACTACCCAACGGAGCTAACGACAGGCCCAGCCTCCCTATACAGATGTCACTCGACCGCATGGCCCCACCGAAACAAGGCCTGATGAATCCCCAGGAGACCTGCAGATGACAGGGAGCAAAGAAAACCTCAACACACAGGTAAGCCTAGCACTACTCCCATCCACTTCATTTTATATATATATATATATATATATATATATATATATATATATATATTTTTTTTTTTTTTTTTTTTTTTTGTCCACCCCCCAACCATTCACCCATGCACACACACACCCACACACACAGTACTCTATCACCCTTTCCTACTAGTAAACTCAAACTATATTCCCAGACTCCAGACCCCCCCTTAAATTAACCTCTAGAAAACACCAAAGGGGGACTGACCCAGACCACCTTACCCCTTCTCTCCCCACCATCCAAGGCCTACCTTCATCCACGATACCTACAGGTGTCTGGACGTAAGCTAGTTGTTACTCCACCAACCCTTGCCAAATGTGCCTACTTCCTTTAATCCCAAACCCTTAGTACTGTCAGAAGTCCCACCTACTCCTACCTCACTTCCTTTTACATCTCCCTCTCTCCTTAACCCTTTCACCACCACAAACCCACTATCCTAAACAACTACAATCCTTACCTTCCTTTCTAGCACTATACTCTCCCCATACCCCTTTACCCCCTTACTCGAGGGACCGGGACAACTTAGTTTGTCCCAAACTGCATTTGTTTATATTTAAGAACAGGCTTTAAGGACACCGTTTGATTAAGCCCTGGGAAAACATCAGCCCTTATTCTCAATATCCATTCATATT